>NC_133131.1:147688360-147990756 GCF_048418815.1 Hemitrygon akajei
TTTAACAGAAGATTGGATAGGTACATGGATGAGAGTGGTATGGATGGTTATAGTCCAGGTGTGGATAGGTGGAGTAGGCAGAAGATCAGGTTGGTACAGGTTAGATGGACTAAAGAGCCTGAATTGTAGTGGTCTACGCTTCTATTATTCTATGTAGGCAAGGCAAAATTCTGTGTGGATCTTGGACCCCCCTCTGGTTCCATTGCAAATCTAAGGAAATTGGTTATTTTATGTGGGCTTTTGGGAGAGGAACAGCTCATCTGTAAAAAGATATTAGTACTATTCATCTGAGGTCCCTTGAAATTAATATTACACATTTCTTGTCTCTTTAAAGTAAATGTAGGGTTTTAGTAGCCTTAGGACGGTGGAGTTTGGGGTGAAAGGAGGAAGGGGAATGGTGTTGAGAAGTGATAGAGGAGGTTGGACTAAATGTATCCTTGATTCAATTGAAGGCAGAAGAATTTTAGGAAAGAAATGTTTTCCTGTATGCATTTTTAAAAAGGATAATCATACCCTCTGGGATTTTCTTCTGGATTCCCACATGTACTAAGAGCCTTTATTTTCTCAAAGGCCATGCCTGCTCATGGGTGCCGCCTGAACTAACAGGAACCACCTGGATACAGGTTGCATGGTAACTCAAAACCATTTCCAGATGGATCTCCCAACTGCACGTAGGGCATAGAGATACAAACGAGTCAAAAGAAACATCTCTCCCTCAACACATACCTCTGAACACAAGTAAGAGAGAAACTCAGTGTTCTATACCATGGAGCTAGAATTCTGTTCCCACATTTCCATTTCCCACTAATGACTAGCGTTGATACCTGATCCTGCCTACAACAGCAGGTCTTACAATGGAAACTTAGAGTCATTTGCAGCTTCAGAATGATAATATTAAGAAATATTGGCAAAGAAACAAATAAGCACTTACCAGAGAAAATAAGCCCCCAAAGGACCAATGAGAGGGTAAGTATGCAAACATGAACATAGATTTCTAGGAGAGGGGCAAAAGGGCAATGTGAGTTGGCAGAGAATTAGGAAAGCATTTCCAGGCTGGAATCCAATAATATTTGTTTCCTGCGTCTTGTTATAATTCCTATTTAAGGGTTAAGACTTCAATACATGTATAAACCCTTCATGAGAGATGAGTAAAACATTGCTGTTCAAAGCCAACCACAGTGAACCATTTTAATTAGTCAAATCAGGACGAAGTCAAATCAATTCCTGGTCTGTTTGCTATTTAAACACTTAAATATTGATGAGAATGTAATTACATTCTGAAAGAACTAACATGTATTGCATAGTGCATCTCTTTATATACTGCAGTTTTATTGAAATCTACTGCTTTCGATAAAGGGTGTTCAATAAAAATGCACAAAGGAAGTCTGTTTTTAACCTTGCATTTTTCTCTTTGTGATTGTGTGGGTTTCCTGAGGGCTTTAGTTTCTTCCCACATTCTAAAAACATGTGGGTCAGTAGGTTAACTGGCCATTGTAAGTTGCCACATGTGTAGGTGACTGGTAGAATATGGGTGGAAATGGAAATGAATGCAGGGACAATATATTCTATTAGGAATTTTCAAGGACCATAGAAAGGAGGGAGGTTTTGTTCTGAATATTATAGGAAGCACCCATTCAAGAAGAATGCTTGTTCAGGATAGATTTGTGCTATAACTGTCACGGGAATGAGCACATTACACAGGGATGCAAGCCCTAACACCTAATTAAAGCAGTCGCCTTAGATGCCAGGGTTCCGAAGCAGGTAGTGTGATGCTATTACAGCTTGGGGTGTTTCGGAGTCCGGAATTCAATTCTGGTACTTCCTGTAAGGAGCTTGCACATTCTCTCCGTGAAACCTATGGGTTTCCTCCGGGTGCTCTAGTTTCTTCCCACAGTCCAAAGACGTAGCAGTTAGTAGGTTAATTAGTCATTATAAATTGTCCTGTGATTAGACTAGTGTTAGAATAGGTGGGTTGCTCTGTGGTGTGGCTTGTTTGGCTGGAAAGGACTGCTCCATGTTATACTTCTAAGTAAGTAAATACGTAAAATATAGCTTGGAAGTACGAAGGTGAAGATATTCAACAGTGCTGCAGGAGCAGCACACAGGCGGTCGAATCAGACAATGCAAAAATGGAAACAGACATTCTTAACAGCATTTACAGTACAAATGAGCAGAGCAAAAAGGCTCCCCTTTTTGGGACAATAGGGTTTCATAGCAAGCATAATGTTTTACACTGCCAGTCGTACGATTGTGGTTCAATTCCCACTGCTGTCTGTGAGGTGTTTGTGCATTCTCCCATGACCACGTGGGTTTCCTCTGGTTACTCTGGTTTCCTCCCAAATTCCAAAGATGTATGGATTAGGGTTAGTGCGTTGTGGCCATGCTAGTCTGGTACTGAAGGCATGGCCACACCTCTGGGCTGGTCCCAGCATACCTCGTATCTTGTTGGCTGTGACACAAGCAATGCATGTCAACGTTTAAAGTTCAAAGTAAATTTATTATTGAAATACATATATGTCATCATATACAACCCTGAGATTCATTTTCTTGCAAGCACACTTCATAAATTGATAATAAATAATAACCATAGAATCAATTAAAGACCTCAACAACTTGGACATTCCACCAGTGTGAAAACTATGCAAGTACAAGAAGAAATAATAACAGTACATAACTAAACAATAAATACCAAGAATATGAGATAAAGAGTCATTGAAAGTGTGTCGACAGATTGTGGGAACATTTCAATGGTGAAGTGAAGTTGAGTGAAGTTATCCCTTCTGGTTCAAGAGCCTGATGGTTGTGGAGTAATAACTATTCCTGAATCTGGTGGAGTGAGTGCTGAGGGTCCTGTGCCTTCTTCCTGATGGCAGCAGTGAGAAAAGACCATGACCTTGGTGATGAGGATTTGTGATGATGGATGCTGTTTCCCTGCGATTACCTTTCATATAGATGTGCTCAATGGTGGGGAGGGCTTTACTTGTGGTGGACTGGGCCGTATCCAATACTTCTTGTGGATATTACATTCAAGGATATTGGTGTTTACATACCAGGTTGTGATGCATCCAGCCAATATTCTCTCTACTATGCATCTATAGAAGTATGTCAAAGTTTTAAATGTCATGCTGATCTTTGCAAACTCCTAAGGAAGTAAAGATGTTGCTGTACTTTCTTCCTACTTGCACATACATGCTAGCTCAAAAATAATGACACTGATGAATTTAAAGTTCCTGGCTCTCTCCATCTTTGATCCCCCAATGAGGACTGGCTCATGGATCTCTGGTTTCCTCCTCCTGAAGTCAATAGTCAGTTCCTTGGTCTTGCTGACATTGAGTAAAAGGTTGCTGTTGTGGCACCACTCAGCCAGATTTTCAACCTTCCTCCTATATGCTGATTCAACACCATTTTGATCTGGTCTACAACTGTTGTGTTGTCAGCAAACTTGAATATGGTACTGGAGCTGTGCTTAACCACACATTCATCAGGGTAAAGCAAGTAGAGGAGAGGGCTAAGCACACAGCCTTGTGGTGCATGTGTGCTGATAGAGATTGTGAAGGAGATGTTGTTACCATTCTGAACTGGGTGGGGTCTGCAAGTGAGGAAATTGAGGATCCAATTGCACAAGGAGGGATTGAGCCCAAGGTCTTGAAGCTTATTGATCAGTTTTGAGGGGATGATGGTACTGAATGTTGAGCTGTAGTTAATAAAGAACATCCAGATTATGCATATTTGCTGTTTAGATGATTTAGAGTTGAGTGGAGAGCTAGTGAGATGATATCCATTGTGAAACTGTTGTTCCGGTAGGTAAACTGGAGTTGATCCAAGTCACCTCTCAGGCAGGAGTTGATATGTTTTATCATCAGCTTCTCAAAAGTTGAAGCCTGCTTGAAGCAGGAAGTTACCTCAGACTGCTGAAACAAAAGGTTAAAGATCTCAGTGAACATTCCAGCCAGTTGATCAGCACAGGTCTTTAGTACTTGGCCAGGTACCCCATCTGGGCTGAATGATTTTGTGCGTTCACCCTCCTGAATGCCCGCACGTCGGCCTGAAATCAGAGGATCATCGGGACTGTGGGAGTTCCTGATGGTTCCTCCATGTTTATTATTCCATGTTTATATTTCAAGATGAATGTAGCAATAAATATAATCCTTAATAAATAAAGCTAATTCTTGATAAATAATGTGGTAAAAGGTCACCTTGTCGGTTAAAGAAGCAATTGTAAATATAGTGTGTCAACAATGTGTACAATGTCCTGTGTATGTTACTAAAAAGAGCTTCTTTGGTTTGTTACGAGTAGGAATGCTTCTTTGTCTGTTAAAAGTTTCTCTCGCTGTTGTTTCGCTTTAGAATGGCTGATATGGTAATTGTATTCATTTGTTAATCAATGGGGAATGTTATTGTGTTTTGTGAGGCTGGGAACTTGGGGGAGGGGTTGCGCGGGCTTGGGGGTGTGAGGAGAGTCAGGAGGAGAGACGGATGAGGAAGGTGGACGGGCACTGGACGGCTCGTAGGACCACCGCGACGGGCGCTGGATGGCTTGTAAGACCACCAGGTGGTCCCAGGTGTGACGACGTGGCTGTCGGATGATTCGTTGATTGAGCTCCTACGATGTGCACTACACTGACTGAACTTTGATAAGTTGGCGCCTTTTGTTTTTTTCTTTCCTTGTATACATATATATTGTATTGCCTAATACTTCTTTAGTTAATGTTAGTAAATTCTATAAAGTGTATTTCATAACGGTATTTGGTGTGAAGTTGATACGGTGAGCGGCGCGAGGCATAAACTCGATTCTCACAGCACCTGCATGTACGGGAGGTGGGTTGGTGTGTGGCTGGATCTCCTTTTCCCCTAGACATATACCAGCCTTTGTGGGTAAGTGTTACAAATGTTTTACATCAGTCTTTACATTGAGGCTTTATCATTTCACATTCAGGCAAATTGAAACTATGATGGGAACATATACAGGATGTACTCTCCAAGCCACGGAGGCAGGAATTACTCAGATTCTGGTAGAGGCATTTGGGTGTATGGTTACAACCTATGGGCATGTACCAGTGATCCTGGGCGTAGAAGGAGTCACTCAGACTGAGGGAGTTCACTGCGGGCACTGGGCAGTGAAGAGATGCAGAAACCACTCACATTTTACCTTTGGTAGTCCTGACTGAATGGAGAGCAAGAGGGGTACTAAGAAGTCTCCAGGTCACAGTCATGACACACTGGCGCAGCAGTAACTTTGGATATTGAGGGCAAGTACAACCCACAACAAAGAAGGAGAAACTGGAGCAGGCCATTTGGCCCATCAAAAGGTCATGGAACTCTATTGCTGCAACATCACTTTCCTGCACCCATGTTTTAAGTTCCTTAAATAGCACTTTAATCTCCACCTTAATTGTGCTGAACCCAATTCTATTTTTATTACCATTTTTTTTACATTAGAGAATCCCAAACATTCACTACCTTCTGGATAGTGAAACTACATCTCATCTCAGTTTCGAATAGCTGACCATTGTGAGGTGGTTTTCACTGGTTCTAGACATAAGAACCAGGATAAAACTTATCCCTGTGTTTAGTTCCTTAAGTCCATTAGAATGTTGTATGAGTGAGTTCACTTCTGTTCTGCCTAAACTCAAAGATTAGGACATTTAAGAAACTCTTAATTAGGCAGAGGGATAATGGAAAAATGGAGGGCTATCTAGGAGGGAAGAGTTAGATTAATCTCAGAGTAGGTTAAAAACTCAACATAACATTGTGAGCAGCTGGGCCTGTACTGCGCCCAGCTGAGAATCACACCCAAAATGCTGGAGGAACTCAGCCGGTCAGGCAGCATTTATGGAAAGGAATAAACAGTCGATGTTTCAAGCCAAGACCCTTCTTCTGGACTGGAAAAGAAGAGGGAAAATGTCAGAATAAGAAGGTTGGGGAGATGAAAAAATACAAGCTAGAAGGGGATAGGTGAACCCAGGCAGGTGAGGGAGAGGGGAAGAAATAAGAAGCTGGGAGGTGGTAGGGATCTGATAAGAAGTGGAGAGTGGACCATGGAAGAAAGGGAAGGAGAAAGTTCAGCAGGGGCAGGAGATAGGTAAGTGAAGAGAAAAGGTAAGAGGCTGGAGTGGGAAATTGAAGAAGAGAATGGGGGAGCGGAGAAAGATTACTGGAAGTGGGAGAAATCAAAGTTCATGCCATCAGGTTGGAGATTACCAAGATGGAATATGAGGTGTTGCTCTTCCAGCCAGAGAGTGACCACATCATGGCAGAAGAGGAGGCCATGGGCTGACCTGTTGCAATAGGAATGGGGATTGGAATTAAAATCGTTGGTGGCCAGGAAATCCTGCTTTATGTGGGTGACCAAAGGTGCTCAACAAAGCTATTCCCCAGTTTACATCACGTCTCACCAATGCAGAGGAGGCCGCATCAGGAGCACCAGATATAGTAGACAACCCCAAATGATTTGCAGGTGAAGTGTTGCCTCAGCTGGAAGGATTGTTTGGGGCACTGAATGGAGGCGATTGCGCAGGTCTAGAACTTCCTCCACTTGCAGGAATAAGTGCCGGGAGGGAGTTTAGTGGTAAGGAAGAAATGGATAAGGGAATCACAGAGAGAGTAATCCCTGTAGAAAGTGGAAAGTGGGGGGTTTGGGGTGGTAATAATGCATTAGGTGGTAGGGTCCTGTTGAAGATGTCGGATCTTGTGGAGAGCGATGTGTTGGAGACAGACGCTCATGAGGTGGTAGTGAGAACAACAGGCCATCTATCCCTGCTCTATCCTGATTAAGGTGGTAAGAAGATGAAGTGAGTGCAGATGTCCAGGAAATGGAGGAGATGTGGGTGAGGGCAGCATCAATGTAGGAAGAAGGGAAACCCAGTTCTGTTGAATCTTTTGTGTTAATGTATATTCTTGCTACACCCGTGACTGTGTAGCTAGGCACAGCTCAAATGCTATCTTTAAATTTGCTGAAGACACAACCATTGTTGGCAGAATTTCAGATGGTGATGAGAAGGCATCCAGGAGCAAGATATATCAATTAGTGGAGTGGTGCTGCAACAATAACTTTGTACTCAATGCCAGGAAGACAAAGAATTGATTGTGAACATCAGAAAGGGTAAGAGGAGGGAACACACACCAGTTCTCATAGAGTGATCAGAAGTGGAATGCGTGAGCAATTTCATGTTCCTGGCTGTCAACATCTTTGAGGATCTATCCTAGACCCAACATATCAATGCAGTTACAAAGAAGGTGGCTATACTTCATTAGGAGTTTGAGAAGATTTGGTAAGTCACCAAAGACACTCATAATTTTCCACTGATGTACCATGGAGAGCATTCTACTGGCTGCATCACTGTTTGGTATGAGGTGGGTGCACTGTACAGGATTGAAATCAGCTATAGAGAGTTGTAAACTCACTCAGCTCAGTCATGGTCACTCGCCTTTGAACTCTCCAGGATGTCTTCAAGGAGTGATGCCTCAAAAAAGGAGTGATGCCATCTATCATTGTGGCCCCCTATCACCCAGGATAAGCCCTCTTCTCATTGCTATCTTTTAGGGCAAAGGTACGGGATCTTGAAGGCACATACTCAATGATTCAAAAATAGCTTCTTCCCCTTTGCCATCAGATTTCTGAATAGACATTGAACCCATGAACACTACCTAACTACTTTTTTTATGCTTATTTAATTTAACTTTTTAACTATATATACACACTTAGAGTTTTTATTATTATGTATTGCAATGTATTGCTGCCACATAACCACAAGTTTTATGACATACGCCAGTGATATTTAACCTGATTCTGGTTCTATGTTCTATATTCTATCAGATCATGATTAGGGGACATGAAACTAAGTAGCTCTCCCCACAAGGGCAAGTGAGACAAATAAGGTGCAGGCAAAGATAAACCTGTGCCAGTCAGATGGGGTTTGCAGGAGGAACATCTGACAGGTATTATGAAGATTAAGCAGAAAAGAAATCCAAATATTTCCTGCACAAAGTTAGGAGAGCAGTTTGTTTGAAGCCTCTATGTGTTGCTTATCAAGGACAAAGAGAAAAAATATCATGCAGCATATATAGAAAATAGAACATAGAACATAGAGATCTACAGCACATTACAGACCCTTCAGCCCATGTAAGGTACTTTAGAAACTGTCTAGAATGTCCCTACCGAGTAGCCTTCCATTTTTCTAAGCTCCACATACCTATCTGAGGGTCTCTTGAGAGACCCTATTGTATCTAATTGTATACAAGCAAGGAATGTAATAAAAGAGCAACACAATGAATGGGTACTGAACAATTCTAGATAAGGCTTCAGAGCGAGGGCAGAATGTTAAGTAAAGAACATTAAGTGCATCCTGAAGACCTTCGTCCAACATTCTGCTTTCACAGTGCTGATTTTTCAGGTGTCAACATGTCCAGCCCGGGCATACGTCTGTTTGTTTCTGGTCAACAAGTGAAAGGCAGGCTTGAGTGTAACACTGGAGCCAAAGATATCAATCACAAAAGCACCTGTAAATGCAATGCTAAGTTCGAGAAAAAGATCTTCATAGCAAAGTAACATGTGCCCTTAGACCAAGATACCGTGAGCCAGAGGTATTCTGAACCCAAGATCAGCAAAAAATATCATTATGAGCATCAAAAGCATCAATTCATCAATGACTTAACATTTTCAAAACAGTGGAACCTTTCAAATAGTAGTTGTTACAATAGGGCTTTGTAATCTATGTCAACAAGATGAGAAAGGTATTTCATTGAAGTTTTAGAAAAGCAGCCATGTTATTACAGGAGTCTATGGACAAACAGAGAAGGAATGGACTCAGTATGAGTTCAGAAGTTCAAAGTTCAAGGTAAATTTATTATCAAAGTATATTCATGTCACCATATACAGCCTTGATATTCATTTTCTTGCAGGCATACTAAATAAATCCATAATAGAATCAGTGAAGGATGGCACCAATTGGGTGTTCAACCAGTGTGGAAAAGACAACAAATGGTGCAAATATAAATAGAAAGAAATAATAATTATGAATAAATAATCAATAAATATCAAGAACATGAGATGAAGAGTCCTGAAAGTGAGTCCATCTGTTATGGGAACATTTCAATAATGAAGCAAATGAAGTTGAGTGAAGTTATCGATGCTGGCCTTATGCATGAGGTGTAGTAATTGTTCCTGAACCTGGTGGTGTGAGTCCTGAGGCTCTTGTACCTTTGTCCTGATTGCAGCTGTGAGAAGGGTGCATGGTTTGTGTGGTGTGGGTCCCTGATGACGGACACTGCTTCCCTGCGACAACACTCCATGTAGATGAGCTCAGTGGTGGAGAGGGCTGGGTAAAGTTCAAAGTTCAAAGTAAATTTATGATCAAAGTACATAAATATCACCATACACAACCCTGAGACTATTGCCTGGGTTTGGTAAAATTGACACAGAGGGGGAAGTAAAGATTAGGCAAGTTTTGAGGAGGAAGTATAAGGCTCTTGTTCGTCACAGAGTTACTGAATGGATTGCATCAAACACTGATGGATTTGTGAGAAGACTGTACTTCAAATCTTCATTCAGTGGTAGGTGTTATATCAATTATGGACTTTTGAACTGAACATTCAAAATCCCACTCCTATGTTCTGATTTGTTGAGTATTTCTAGCTTTTTTTCTGTTTTAATATGAACTTATCAATGTTAGCATAATACTGCAAAACAGAGTGTGATAGAAAGTTGGAAAACAGTCTAGGCAGAATTGAAAACACTGGCATCACTCCAGAAAAAGGAGGCCAGAGAAGATGAAAGTATGATATTGAAATGATTGTAGCAGGAAAGACGAAAAGACCAACGTCACCAATGAGTCAAAGAGGAAGGATGTACACAAAATATTGTGAAAATCAACATAAGCATAAAGTTAGATATGGCCCTTGTGGCTAAAGGGATCAGGGGGTATGGAGAGAAAGCAGGTACAGGGTTCTGAGTTGGATGATCAGCCATGATCATACTGAATGGCGGTGCAGGCTCGAAGGGCCGAATGGCCTGCTCCTGCACCTATTTTCTATGTTCCTATGTTTCTATAGATGTGGAGCTTTAACAAGCATGAAAAATAGGAATTGTTGAACTCCTATATCCAGCACTTCCTTCTACAAAGGCAAACTAGGTATTATGCATCGGAATACCTTTAAAAGCCAGTTTCTACCACATGGAATGACATTGGATACACTATTGTATCGGGTGGCGTTATTTTAGTTGATAGTTACTGTTTTAAATGAAAGATATTCAGTTTAAAGCTGCCTATTTGCTTGTGCAGACAGCAGAGTAAAATAAATTTATAGAAGAAAACATTTAGTGTGCAGGTACCTAAATCCAACTATTTCTTGTGCAACGTTCCAGCCAGCCAGACCTGAGTTTAGACTACCACCTGTGCATTGCTTTTGTCTTTAGATCACACGTCATGTTTACTTTGACAATATCGCTCTATTGCTTCATCACCTCTATGTAAAAGTCCTGGAATTCCCTCCTAAAAGTGGGGATATCTTAGAAACGAGAGCAAGCAGTTGAGTCCTTGAGGTATAAAGTGAAAACACCGAAAGGATTGCAAACAAAAGTCGGGCATTCAGCCATTGAACCTGCTCTGATATTCAATGGCACTTGGTATTATACATAAAATTGGCAGAAATGAATCAGAGCAACATACTCAAAATGCTGGAGTAACTCAGCAGATCAGGCAGAATCCATAAAAATGAAACAACAGTCAATATTTTGTGCCAAGACTCTTCTTTAGGACTGGAAAAGAAAGCAAAAGACACCAGAATAAAAAGATGGGTGGGGGTGAGGAAGGAGAAGAAGAACTAGCTAGAAGGTAATAGGTGAAGCCAAGTGGGTAGAAAAGGTAAAGGGTTGGAGAGGAAAGACTCTGATAGGAGAGGAGAGTGGACCATAGAAAAAAGGGAAGGAAGAGAGGCAACAAGGAGAGAAGATCAGCAGGTGAGGAGAAGAGGTAAGAAGCCAAAGTGTGGAATGGAACAAAAGGAGATGGGGAGGAAAAATCCCTCCCTTATCTTAGAAATGAGGTTCATGAAAATTATTCCAGGATTGAACGACTTGTCACATGAAGAGCGTTTGATGGCTCTGGGCCTGTACTCACTAGATTTCAGAAGAATGAAGGGTGACCACATTGAAGTCTATCAAATAGTGAAAGGCCTTGATAAAATGGATGTGGAGTGGATATTTTCTGTGGAGGAGAGTCAAAGAGCAGACGAAACAGCCTCAGAATAGCGGGGTGTCCTTTTAGAATTGAGAAAAGGAGTAATTTCTTTAGCAAGAGAATGGTGAATCTGTGGAATTCTTTGCCACAGGCAACAGTGGCGGCCAGGTCTTTATCTATATTTAATGCAGAGGGTGATAGATTCTTGTTCGTTCAGGGCATAAAGGGATACGAGAAGAAGCCAGAAGACTGGGGCTGAGAGGAAAATTGGATTTGCCATGATGAAATGGCGGAACAGACTCAATGGGCCAAATGCTCCTATATTCTGCTCTTTTGAGTTAGAGGTGGAGAGGAGGTCACAAAACAAGCTGATGATATCCATTATGGACAATCTGGCACATCCTCTCCTTGACCTACTGAATAAGCAGCAGAGAACCCTTTCGAACAGACTCATTCAGCTCTGCTTTCACAAGGGTCATTACAGAAAATCTTTCCTACCAAATGCAATAAGCACATACAACAGTTCACCTCTGTGCAACAGGAGAACACACACCATAGTACAATGATCTCTGCTTTATTATTTCATACGTTATTATTGAACACTATTGTACATTGGTAATTTATTATTGTGTATATTACTATTCTGTATTTATTATTAGTTAAGTCTGCACACTGCTAATTGTGTTTCTAAATGTTGCTGCTATAACAAAAGAATTTCCCACCTGGGATCAATAAAGTACTTATTATTATCTTATGGTCTTATGATCTTATAGAACGTAGAACAATACAGCACAGTACAGGCCCTTTGGCCCACAATGTTGTGCCGACCCTTAAACCCTGCCTCCCATATAACCCCCCCCACCTTAAATTCCTCCATATACCTATCTAGTACTCTCTTAAATTTCACGAGTGTATCTACCTCCACCACTGACTCAGGCAGTGCATTCCACGCACCAAACACTCTCTGAGTGAGAAAATTTCCTCGAATATCCCCCTTGAACTTCCCTCCCCTTACCTTAAAGCCATGTCCTCTTGTACTGAGCAGTGGTGCCCTGGGGAAGAGGTGCTGGCTGTCCACTCTGTCTATTCCTCTTAATATCTTGTATACCCCTATCATGTCTCCTCTCATCCTCCTTCTCTCCAGAGAGTAAAGCCCTACCTCCCTTAATCTCTGATCATAATGCATACTCTCTAAACCAGGCAGCATCTTGGTAAATCTCCTCTGTACCCTTTCCAATGTTTCCACATCCTTCCTATAGTGAGGCAACCAGAACTGGACACAGTACTCCAAGTGTGGCCTAACCAGAGTTTTATAGAGCTGCATCATTACCCTGCGACTCTTAAACTCTATCCCTTGACTTATGAAAGCTAACACTCCATAAGCTTTCTTAATTACCCTATCTACCTGTGAGGCAACTTTCAGGGATCTGTGGACATGTACCCCCAGATCCCTCTGTTCCTCCACACTACCAAGTATCCTGCCTTGAGAAAAACATTTTTACCGAAAGGAGAAATTGAATCAAAATCAGGTTTATTATTGCTGACAAAACGTAGGTCACAAAATTTATTGTTTTACAGCAGCAGCAGTGCTGTACAATACAAAGTAAATATTAGAAGTTACAATAAGAAACATATTTAAAAATATAAAGAGGGTAAAACAGTCAGGTAGTATTCAGGGTTCAGGGACAGTTTAGGAATCTGATGGCAGAGTTTATGGTACTTGGGCGCTCTGCAAATGTTGCTTCAAACCAGACTGCAGCAACCCTACACTCAACATGAATCCAAACTTCCAATTTACTGCAGGCAGTTTTATATCTTTTGTTTGGGTGGTTTCAAGTGGAAGGTCACACACACACAAAAAACTGGTATTATGTGATGTAAAGTTATAAATGGGGTTTGGGTAAAGCACCAAGCAGGAAACCACAGAGATTTGCATGAAATCCCTACGCTTTCTCAATTGTGAGCTCTACGGAAATGCCATTAAATTGGAAGGGCCATTAAAATTAGAAAAGAGGCAGCTGATTCTCAATTGCACAAACCACAAATTCAAAAGGAAAAGGTTAAGTAACATATATGAGAACATGCTAGTTCCCAAAGGTGAGTGCCGTGAAATTTCTCATATTCTGAATGCAGAAGTGACCTCACATACACATCAGTGATTTTGAATTGGCTTCAAGTAATGTGGCAACACCACCAGTGTTAGTAAACACTGCACTCAACAAGATTCACCGGGGAGTAGCAATTAACAAAGCAAATGGAAATACCAAACTATGCTGCCAAATCAATTATTTTTAAGCAAAGACTATCACATTAAAAATGTATGGAGCTCCAGCCAGTTCATATACCAGTCAGTTGCTGTCATATAAGGAAACATTCAGCCTCAGACCATGGCCCATAGAGGACCTCTAACATTCTTCTTCAGATCCGGAACCTTAAATTGTGACAATAAGCAAAAGAATGTGGATAAACTGAGATGAAAACTTTTAGAAAGACATATATCAAAAAATAAGAAAAAATATGATAGAGTCATCGAACACTGCAGCTCAGAAACAGGGTTTTCAGCTGAGCTAGACTGTGCCAATCATAAATCTGTCTTGTCCCATTTACCTGCACACAGACCACTCGCTCCATACTGCTCCCATCCAAATTTGTATTAAACGTTGAAATCAAATCTGCATTTACCACTTCTGCTGGCCGCTCATTCTACACCCTCCACCACTTCCTGAATGAGGAAATTCCCTCTCATGTCTCCTTAAACATTTCACTTTCACCCATATACCATGATCTCCAGTTCTAGTTGCACCCAACCACAGTAGAACCTGCTTGCATTTATCCTATCTACACCTCTCATAATTTTGTATACCTCTATCAGATCTCTCCACATTCATCTATGCTGTAGGGAATAAAGTTCTAACCAATTCAAACATTCCCTATAACTCGGGTCCTCGAGACTTGGCAGTATCCTTGTCAATTTTATTGACTCGACCAATCTGCATTCAATAAGCTAAATTAGGCCTCACCAACATCTTGTACAATTCTACATAACAACCTAACTCCTAACTCAGTAGTTTGATTTATGAAAGCCAATGTACCAAAAGCTTTCTTTATGACCCTATCTACAGCACCTGTGATGTTATTTTCAAGGAATGTTGGATCTATATTCCCAGATCCCGCTACTCTACTGCACTCCTTAATGCCTTAATGCCCTACTGCTCACCGTGTAGACCTACCCTGGTTGGTCCTCTCAAAGTGCGACACCTCACAGTTGTCTGCATTGAATTCCATCGGTCATCTTTCAGCCCATTTTTTCATCTGGTCCAGATCCCATGGCTAGCTTCGATAGCATTCCTTGTTGTCCACTAAACTCCCAATCTTGGAGTCATCTGTAAATTTGCTGATACCCTTTACCACATTATCATCTAGATTGTTCACATAGATGACAAACAACAATGGACCCAGCACTGATCCCTGCGGCCCACCACTAGTCATAGGCCTCCAGTCAGAGAAGGAACTATCTACTACCTCTCCCTGACTCCTCCCATGCAGCCAATGTCTAATCAAATTTACCACCCCATTTTGAATGCCAAGAGACTGAACTTTCATGACCCACCTTCCACGCGGGGCCTTGTCAAACACCTTGCTAAAGTCCATGGAGTTGACATTCACTGCCTTGCCTTCATCAACTTTCCTGGTAATTTCAACAAAAAACTTAAGAAGATTGGTTAGACACAATCTACCATGCACAAAGCCATGTTGACTATCCCGAATCATTCTCTGTTTATCCAACAAGTTATATATTCAGACCCTTAGAATGCCTTCAAATAACTGGCATATCATTTCCCTGTTTATTCTTAGCTAAAGTCTGTCCCGAGCCTTATAGGCTCATCAGGCCGATGCTTATGCCTGCTTCTGTGGCGTGAAGCAACTGAGAGTATGAGACTCCCCACCCCCCCCCCCCCCCCCCCGCCGGATAGGATGCCAGTCTATCGCGAGGTTAACCCCCAGCATTTTGCCAGTACCCATTTTCAGCTGGGTGGACTGGAGCAGTGTGTGGTTAAGTGCCTTGCTCAAGGACACAACACGCTGCCTTGGTTGGGGCTCAAACTCACAACCTTCAGATCGCTAGTCCAATGCCTTAACCACTTGGCCACACGCCACACTGTTTATTATTAGAGCCTTTCTTAAACAATAGAACAACATTAGCTACCTTCTAATCCTTCAGCACCTTAATCATGGATAAGGACACTTTAAGTATCTCTGCTAGGGCCTCTACAATTTCTGCACTACCCTCACACAGTGTCAAATGGAACATCATGTAGGCCCTCGAGATTTATTCATATTAACTTTTCTCAAGGCAGCAAACACTTCCTCCCCTGTAATCTGTGACCTCACTTCTCTTGACTCTGTGTCTGTCTCCCAAGTAAATACAGATGTCAAAAATACATTCAAGATCTTCCCTATTTCTTTTGGTTCCATCCGTAGATACCACTCTGATCTCCCAGATGACCACTTTTGAGGCCTTGCTATCCTTTTGTTCATAATCTATCTGTAGAAGTCCTTAGGGTTCTCCTTTACCTTGTCTGCTAAAACAACCTCAGGTCTTCTTGTAGCCTTCTTGATTTCCTTCTTAAATGTTTTCTTGCATTTCATATACTCCTCGTACCTCATTTGCTTCTTCCTGCCAAATCTGTTAATGCATCTCATTTGTCTTAACCAGGGCCTCTATCTCTCAGGAACCAAGAATCTGTAAACTCGTTGTCCTTGTCTTTTATTCTGGTAGGAGCATTCAAACTCCATACTTTCAAAGTTTAACTTTTAAAGGCTCCCCACTTGCCATGTGTGATTGCCAGTAAACAATCTGTCCTAATCCACACTTGCCAGATCCAGGGATATGGTTCCTCTTGTCCTCACATACCACCCCACGAGCCTCCATGTCAAGCACATAATTCTCCGCAACTTGTGCCATCTCCAACGAGATCCTACCACCAAACATATCTTACCTTTCCGCCACTTCTGCTTTCCATAGGGATCGCTTCCTACTTGACTCCCTCCCCACTGATCTCCCACCTGGCACTTATCCTTGCCAGCTGAACAAGTGCTACCCCTGCACCTTTACCTCCTCCCTCACCACCATTCAGGGCCCCAAACAGTCCTTCCAGGTGAGGCGGCACTTCACCTGTGAGTCTGTTGGAGTTGTATACTGTGTCTGCTGTTCCCGGTATATCGGTGATACCCGAAGTAGATTGGGAGCCCGCTTTGCCGAGCACCTACACTCTGTCCACCAGAAGAAGTGGACCTCACGATGGCCACCCATTTTAATTCCACTTCCCAATCCTATTCCTACATGTCTATCCATGGCCTCCTCCACTGTTGTGATGAGGCCACACTTAGGTTGGAGGAACAACACCTTAACCCCAACCCAATGGCATGAACATCAACTTCTCAAACTTCTGGTAATGCTCCACCCTTCACCATTCCCTATCCCCTATTCCCTCTCACCTTATCTCCTTGCCTGCTCTTTGCCTCCCTCTAGTGCTCCTCCTCCTTTTCTTTCTTCCATGACCTTGTGTCCTCTTCTAGCAGACTCCTCTTCTCCAGCCCTGTATCTCTTTCACCAATCAACTTACCAGTTCTTTACTTCATTCCTCCCCCTTCAGATTTCACCTTTCACCTTTTGTTTCTCTCTCCCCTCCCCACACCTTTTACATCTGCTCCTCAGCTTTTTCTCTCCAGTCCTGCAGAAGGGTTGCAGCCCAAAACATCAACTGTACTTTTTTTCAATAGATGCCGCCTGGCCTGCTGAGTTCCTGCAGCATTTTGTGTGTGTTGCTTTGAGTTCCAGCATCTGCAGATTTTCTCTTGTTTGTGACTTTCAATCTAATGTCAGATAAGAGCCAAAGACAAAATAACAAGAAAGAAAGAAGTGGTTAAGAAAAACAAATAGAAACAGGGAAGGTTAAGAAAAATTATACATGAAAAAGCATTTACTTTATACAACTTAATAAAATATTCTTTTAACTTTTGTTTGCTAGGATAACAACTCTGATTTCTCCAACCTTTCTTCATAACTAAAGATCCGTATACCTTCAATAAGTCCAGTAAATCTTTTACAGTCATAAAGTCAGAGAGTCATACAATATAGAATCAGGCCTTTCAGCCCAACTGGTTGATTCTGACCAAGATTTTCATCCCAGCCAGTCCCATTTGTTCGCATTTGGCTCGTATCTTTAAACCTTTCATATCCTTACACTCGTCCACATACCTTTAGATGGTGTTAACATATCTACCACAGCCACTTCCTCAAGCAGCTCATATCGTATATTGACCACCCTCAGGGGGAAAAGATGTCACACAAATTCCTATTAAATCTCTCCCTTCTCAACTTAAACCTATTCTAACTAGTTCTGTCACAATTACAGACTCTGCTGTGGGGTCTATGTACCCCAACAAGCAGGGTACGCAACATGGCAGTTTTGTTCATTAGTATCCACGCTCCAGCCAATTACTATTTCATTATGGCGGGTTTTAACTCTCATCTTTTCATTGTAGTCTTGCCGAGACTTGACCAAAAGCACAGCAGTGTTACGCTCCCTGGTTACCCTTGTCCTTGTCCGGGAAAGAGGATTACCACTTCGAATGACGCTGGAAAGCAGCAATGTTCATCTAGAATTTAGGTATTGCTTTCAGCCAAAGAGTTGGCATTAAACTTTCAGTTTTCAGAGTCTCTCTCTCTGCAATTGGGCCATATCTGGACTTTCTTACAAGTTCTTGATCCACCAACCCTGGTAAAACATAAAACTGCCTATTCATCCTATCTGTGCTGCTTGTGATACTTGGAGGCACATGATAAAATAGGCCATAGTCAGCATGGTTTCATCAAGGTAAAATCTCACCTGACAAATCTGTTGGAATTCTTTGAAGAAATAACAAGCAGGATAGACAAAGGAGAAGCAGTTGAACCAAAGGAGTTGAATGACTTCAGACCTGTTGCCTTGACGTCGCACGTGATGAAGACCATGGAGCGGCTGATAATACAGAATCTGAGGCCACAAACCAGGCACGCCCAGGATCCTCTTCAGTTTGTGTATAAGGAGAAGGTGGGAGTGGAGGATGCTATCACGTATTTGCTGCACAAATCACTCTCTCACCTAGATGGGGTCAGTTGTGCTGTGAGGATTACATTCCTTGACTTCTCTAGTGGCTTTAACACCATCCAGCCCAAGATCTTAAGGCACAAACTAACGGAGATGGGAGTAGACTCTCACATGGTGGATTGGATAGTGGACTACTTGACAGATAGACCTCAGTATGTGCGGTTGGGAGACTGTAGGTCTGACACGGTGGTCAGCAGCACAGGAGCGCCGCAGGGAACCGTACTCTCTCCGGTCCTGTTCACCCTGTACACATCAGACTTCCAATATAACTCGGAGTCCTGCCATGTGCAGAAGTTCGCTGATGACACGGCCATAGTGGGGTGTGTCAGGAATGGACAGGAGGAGGAGTATAGGAAACTGATACAGGACTTTGTGATATGGTGCAACTCAAACTACCTGCGTCTCAATATCACCAAGACCAAGGAGATGGTGGTGGACTTTAGGAGATCTAGGCCTCATATGGAGCCAGTGATCATTAATGGAGAATGTGTGGAGCAGGTTAAGACCTACAAGTATCTGGGAGTACAGTTAGATGAGAAGCTAGACTGGACTGCCAACACAGATGCCTTGTGCAGGAAGGCACAGAGTCGACTGTACTTCCTTAGAAGGTTGGCGTCATTCAATGTCTGTAGTGAGATGCTGAAGATGTTCTATAGGTCAGTTGTGGAGAGCGCCCTCTTCTTTGTGGTGGCGTGTTGGGGAGGAAGCATTAAGAAGAGGGACGCCTCACGTCTTAATAAGCTGGTAAGGAAGGCGGGCTCTGTCGTGGGCAAAGTACTGGAGAGTTTAACATCGGTAGCTGAGCGAAGGGCGCTGAGTAGGCTACGGTCAATTATGGAAAACTCTGAACATCCTCTACATAGCAACATCCAGAGACAGAGAAGCAGTTTCAGCGACAGGTTACTATCGATGCAATGCTCCTCAGACAGGATGAAGAGGTCAATACTCCCCAATGCCATTAGGCTTTACAATTCAACCGCCAGGACTTAAGAACTTTTTAAAAGCTATTATTAATGCTTTTTGAGATAGTGATTTAGATGCATATCATATTTTTTACTGAGTTAAGTATTGTATGTAATTAGTTTTGCTACAACAAGTGTATGGGACATTGGAAAAAAGTTGAATTTCCTCATGGGGATGAATAAAGTATCTATCTATCTATCTATCTATCTATCTATCTATCTATCTATCTATCTATCTATCTATCTATCTATCTATCAGTTGATATTGTGCACTTGGATTTTCAGGAGGACATTGACAAGGTGCCACACATGAAGCTGCTTAACAAGCTATGAGCCCACAGGAAAGATTCTGGCATGGATAAGATAGTGGCTGACTGGCAGGAAGCAAAGAGTGGGAATAAAGGGAGCCTTTTTTGGTGGGTTGCCAGTGACTAGTGGTGTTCCACAGGGGTCTATGTTGGGGCAGATTATTTTTATGTTATAGGTCAATGATTTGGATAGAATTGATGATGTTGTTGCAAATTTTGCAAACAATATAAAGATAGGTGTAAAGGCAGATAGTTTTGAGGAAATAGAGAGGCTACAGAAGGACAGACAGATTAGAAGAATAGGCAAATAAATGGCAGATAGTCATACACATTAGTGAAAGAAGTGAAATGATTAACTATTTTCTAAATGGAGAGAAAAAACAAAAAACTAAGGTGCAAAGAGACTTGGGAGTCCTTGTGCATGATTTCTTAAAGGTTAATTTGCAGGCAAGTTTGTGGTGAGGAAGACAAATGCAATGTTAACATTAACTTAAAGAGGACTAGAATATAAAAGCAAGGATATAATGTTGAAACTTTATGAAGCACTGTTGAGGCCTCTCTTGGAGTATTGTGAGCAGATTTGGCCCCTTATCTTGGAAAGGATGTGCTGAAACTGGAGAGGGTTCAAAGAAGTTTCACAACAATGATTCCTGGCTTGTCATATGAAAAATGTATGATGGCTCTGGGCCTATACTCTCTGGAAGTCAGAAGAATGAGGGGTGACCTAATTGAAACCTGTCAAATAAGGAATGGTCATGATAGTGTGGAGGTGGAGATGACGGTTCCTATGGTGGGAGAGCCTAAGACCAGAAGACACAGCCTCAGAATAGAGGGCTATCCTTTTAGAATGGAGATGAGAAGGAATTTCTTTAACCAGAGATTCTTGTTGGTCAGAGGACTAAGGGATACGGGACAAAGGCAGGAGATTGGGGTTGAGAGGACAATTAGATCAGCCATGATGAAATGGCGGAGCAGACACAATGGCCCAAATGGCCTAATTCTGCTCCTTTATCTTATGGGCTTATTGCCTTATGGTGTAATAAGGATCCAATTGATAAAAGGGCAGGGAATGATTGGGAAAGGCACTATCTCATTCTTCCACTCATTTTGCAGATACCAGAGGATAGCCAAGAATTTGAAATAACAAATCAAGGCACTTTATTTATAAAACAAAATCTTACATTGTGCACAGCAACATTCCTTACAGCATCTTTCTCTATGGAGACAGATGGCAATGTTACAGAGAAGAGTCGCTTACTGGATACATTTTGTCCTCCTTCCTTACTAGTCCTAATGTTTATTCCTCTCCATAGATGCTGCCTGATTTGCTGAGTTCTTCCAGCATCTTGTGTGTGCTACTCTGGATTTTCAGTATCTGCAAAATCTCTTCTGTTTATGGTTTGCAACATTTCTTGATGTGATGCCAAACAATACTACATAATATTGTATAATAAACACAGAAAATACTGGGAAAACTGAGCAAGTAAGGCAGCATGTGGATAGGGACAGAGTTAATCCTTTGTCACAAATAATTTAGTAACTCTTTTTATTTGCTGTTGAGAAAATGTTAATGGTAGGACTTTCTTTGGAGTTGCTCCCATCTCATCTCCTCCTTCTGCCAAAAATTTGTGGGAAAGAAATAAGATATCCACCTCACTGGATGCATCTCAGGGCAATTAGCTACAGCTTATCCATCTGTGTAATGTTTCCACTGACTGCTAGAATTTTGATGATGCAACACAAAAGAGATTTTTTTCACATACAGAGAGAGTACGAGATAACTTACAATAAAAGAAAGACACTAGAGATATAACTGACTAATTAAAATGCACCTTGTTGGTTGTCATTCTAACTCGGAGTTGGATAGTTGAACTTTCAAGCCCCACTTCAGCACAGAATCCCGGTTTATTTTTCAGTTAGAGTCCTGCGGAAATTAAATATGCCATCTTTCAGATAAAATATTTAACCAAGCCCTATCTTCCACTTCTGATGAAAATGAAAGCTTTTGTTAAAGAAGTTCTCCTGAAATCTAACCCATAAAGAAAACAATCAAAATGCTCAGCACACTACTGGATTTACGATGGATAGTGTATATATTCTCTGCTTTGTTTGCTTGCAAGATGCCAGAGACCACATTTCAATGGTAATTCACTGACTTCTGGGGCAATTCAAAATATGTTGATAGTGTCAAGAACACCAGCTCTTGATTCATTCTTTCTGATTGAGAGAACAGTCTACAATAGCTGCGAGCAAAGGCCATGGCCAAAGAGAGAATTAGATCAGTGCAAGCTTCTATTCTTGTGTCTCCTAGAGATGAAATTTTACTCTCCAAAACAAGTTGGGGATACATTACTGGGAAAATAAACATGGGTTCCCTTTTAAAATGTCCAGCTATCTGTGGTAAGGAAGAGAAGCACTCCTCATGATTAGCCGTTTGGAAACTAGAACTAAACTTCAAATACTCAAGGATGCCAGGAGACCAGTGAATTTGTATTGTAAATGACTGCATGGATTTGGCTAGAATATATAAGGTCATCTTTTTTATGGAATAATACCTGTTCCTGACACAATGTAAACTCCAAATCTGAAACATAAATACCCAGCCTAGAAAAGTAACAATTGAAATCATTTATTTAGTTACATGTTTACAAAGAAATGTTACCCTCGTATCCTTCATGCCCTGACTAATCAATAATCTATCACCTCTGCCTCAAATATACCCAGTGACCTGACCGCCTGTGGCAACGAATTCCGCAGATTAACCACGCTCTGGCTAAAAAAACTCCTCCACAGTATCTTACACTTCATTCTTTTTATTTTTTCTTCGGTTTTGTTTCCAGTCTTTTGGTTTCTCCTTTATTCTTAATTTGGAAAATGGTTTATTATTGTCACATATTCCAAGCTACAGTGAAAAGCTTTTGTTTGTATTCCATCCAGACAGATCATTGTATACCTCTGTACATTGAGGGAGTAGAAAAGAGGGAATTAAAAGAATGCTGGATCTAGTGTTACATTTGCAGCAAAAATGCAAAGGGCCATGAAGTAAATTCAGAGATCGGGAGTTCATCTGTATCATTCAGTTCAAGAGTCTTCGATCAGCAGGATAGAAGCTGTTCTTGTCTGGTCGTATGTCCTCCAAAGCTTTGTAAGCCAGTGGGAGGCGGGGAGAAAGATAAGAGAGGTCCTTCCTTGATTGCATTGGCTATTGTTCCATGGCAGTGATAATTGTATAAAGATTTCAAGGAGACAGGATGATTTTTTATGATAGAATGCGCTGTGTTTAAAAATCATTTATTATGGTCTCGGGCAGAACATTTGTCATGTCGAGCTGTAATGATAGGATGCTTTTAATGGCACATCTGTCAGAACTGGAAAGGATCATCGGAGACATGCAGAATTTCCTTATCCTTCTAAGGAAGTAGCATAATTTATTTCTTCATTTGGATTTCTTGTACATTTTTCTTTACAGATGACTTTTCAGCATACAGCAATTGGCTTTCACGTCCAATGTCCCAGTAACTCATTGACATCTGCTCGAACACTCAAAGGTTTGTGGCATATTGTGTTTAACAGAAGAGGGGAATGGGGTGATACCCTCCAAAAGTTTTTCATATATAATATTCTTGAATTTGCAATGAAAATGGTGAGACTATTAAATTTCACTGTGTTTTAATGATATTTAATAGCAATATTCAATCTTGTATTTACATGTAAAAACCCAAAAGCAGCTGTCAGTTTTATACTTTGCTCAGGTTATCATGTATATTCAATTAAGTGGCATGACATTAAATTTTATAGAAACAGTTCTCACTGCAAGTAAATATTGTTTGCACTTTGGAAATGACAGGCAACTGATTTTTTAATGGTATACTAAACCCTTCTGTCCCTGAAAATATTAGTCAAGGAGACGTGCTGCTTGGAAACAGACCCTTCAACAGACCTGGATAGGGCGAATGAATGCAGCCTTTTTACCCCTACCCTGTTAAAAATATAGGGGCACCTTATCTATGCCCCTCATGATTTCATGTATCTCTAAAAGTCCTCCTCTCAGCCCCTATACTCAGCAAAAGAAGTCCCAAGTGATCTAATCTTTCCTTTTAAGCACTCAAATCCTGATAATATCCTTGTGGACTTTTCCTGCACCATTTCCAATGTAATGATATTCTTCCCATCATCTGGTAATCAAAGTGGCCAGAATACTCCAAATATAATCTCACAAAATCCTGTGCAGTTGTAAGATGATATCACATCTTGTGTATTATTATATGATATGAATGGACTAAATTTGCCTAATACAATTATTGTAACATTTAAATTGTTAATGAAATTTCAAGCTTGATCTGAATTTATGTGAATGTCCGTTCCTTAATTAGCTCCCTATTAAAAGCTTAAAAAGATGTCAGAATATTGCTGCAGGTCAGAATATTTGAACCTGATTGGTTGTTCATTCAGCTCAATATTATCATAACTCTAGGTGCCTAAGATTTTCCACAAAAGGTAGCTGAAGTTTACATGTGTTGATACCCCACTATGTCAGATTTCTTCAAAGTCAATACTTCCAATTCTTGATATCTAAAGTAAAACCCTTTGATGGATAGATCTAAGCCCACCCAAGCTCTTCCAAATAAATCGGCCTCTCTTATTAATTCTTTTATGGTTGATTCTGGAATCTCCAAAATTTGGTGTTTTTTACACCCCAATGACAAAGAATTTTCATACTTTTCCCATGTTTATCATAATTATTCAAGAATTGACTACTTCTTTATTGATCATCGTTTACTTACAGATGTTATTGATTGTAAATATGATTCTATTACCATTTCTGATCATGCACCTTTGAAGCTATCTATTAAGACAATGGATTCATCTTCTAATGCTAAATCTTGGAGGTTCAACTCTATTTTATTGCAGGACCCAGACTTTCTTAATTTTATTAAACAACAAATTGATTTGTTTTTCTCAACAAATTTTACAGAAGAGATCTCTAGTGGAACATTATGGGACACCTTTAAAGCATTTATTCGTGGACAGATTATTTCATACTCTGCTGGAGTTAGGAAACAAACTAATTTGGAAATATTAATATTGGTTGATAAAATTAAAGTAATTGATAAGATTTATTCAGTGACCCCTGGCAAAGAACTTTATAAAGAAAGAGTTGAACTTCAAATGGAGCATAGTCTGTTATTATCCTCTTCGATTGAAAATCAGTTAATTAAATCTAGAACTCAGTTTTATGTACATGGAGATAAATCTGGCAGATTATTAGCTAATCAATTGAAAATTGCTTCGGTTAAACAACAAATTACTAAGATTCGTAAATGAGATGGCGCTTTGATGATTGATCATAAAGAGATAAATAAAGCCTTTCAAGATTTTTATAATTCTTTATATCAAACAGAATTTGTTGAGGATTCTTCTATAATGGATGAATTTTTAAGAAAATTGAATATCCCAAAATTAACTACAGAAGATAGTGTACTTCTAGACGCACCTATTATGGAAACCGAAATAAAAGAGGCTATTTTTTCAATGAATTCAGGTAAAGCCCCTGGTCCGGATGGTTATACTGCAGAATTTTTTAAATCCTTTTCCTCTATACTCTATCCTTGGCTTTGTAAAATTTTTAAAGATGTGTTAACTGTGGGTAAATTGCCACAATCTTTTTATGATGCCTCTATTTCTCTAATTCTTAAAAAAGATAAAGACCCCACTGAATGTGCATCCTATCGGCCTATATCTTTGCTGAATACGGACTTTAAGATTTTTAGTAAAATTTTGGCCACTAGATTAGAAAATATATTATCTCGAATTATCTCTGAAGATCAGACTGGATTTATTAAAAATCGTTATTCATCTTGTAACATCAGAAAATTGATTAATATTATTTATACTCCTTCATCCAAAATACCAGAATGTGTCATTTCTTTAGATGCTGAAAAAGCATTTGATAGAGTTGAATGGCCATATTTATTTAATACATTGCAGCATTTTAATTTTAGTTTGAAATTTATATCATGGATTGTTAATATATTATAAACCTTTGGCTTTGGTTTTCACCAATAATCAAAGATCTTTTTTTGAGTTATTCCGTGGCACGAGGCAAGGCTGTCCTTTAAGTCCTTTACTATTTGATATTATTTTGAAACCTTTAGCTATTGCCATTCGTGAATCACCTAATATTTTGGGTATTACCCATGGGGAAGGGACTTATAAGTTATCATTATATGCTGATGATTTGTTACTATACATATCTGACCCTGAGAGATCTATTCCTGCTATCTCATCCTTGCTTGCTCAGTTTAGTAGCTTTTCTGGTTACAAACTGAATTTTAATAAGAGTGAATTATTTCCATTAAATATGCAAGTTCCAATTTATAAACACTTACCATTTAAAGTTGTCACAGATCATTTTACTTATTTGGGTATTAAAATTACCAAGAAACATAAGCATTTATTTAAAGTTAATTTTTTACCTTTAATTGACCAAATTAAGCAACTTGTTACCAGGTGGTCCCCATTATCTTTGTCATTGGTTGGTCGAATTAATGCTAAGATGATAGTGTTACCCAAAATTTTATATTTATTCCAAGCACTACCAATTTTTATTCCTAAATCTTTTTTTGATATTATTGACTCTAAAATATCTTCGTATCTGTGGCAGAATAAAAATCCTAGACTAAGCAAAAAATATTTACAGAAGCCTAAGAAGGAGGGTGGTTTGGCTTTGCCAAACCTGAGGTTTTACTATTGGGCAGTCAATATTCGATATTTAATATTTTGGACACAAGAATTGATTATAGCATCTTGCCTACAATGGGTAAATTTAGAATGTAAATCTGTACAAGACTTTTCATTGTTTTCAATTTTAGGATCTTCACTTCTTTTTTCTTTATCTAAATTGAATAAACAAATAATTAATCCCATAGTTAAACATACATTGCGAATATGGTTTCAATTTCATAAATGTTTTGGCTTGGATAAGTTTATCTTATCAAGTCCTATTATATCTAACTTTTTTTTTCGACCCTCTTTTATGGATCAAGCCTTTGTATTATGGAAAACAAAAGGTATAACATGTTTTCGTGATCTATTTTTAGATAATAGTTTTATGTCCTTTGAACAGCTACCTAATAAATATAATTTACCTAAAACTCATTTTTTTAGATATTTGCAAGTTAGAAATTTCTTGAATAATATGTTACGGTCTTTTCCAAAATTATGTCCAATGGACATTACAGAATTTTTTTTAGCTCTGAATCCTTGCCAGAAGGGTTTAGTAGCCACCATTTATAATATGATCATGAAAATACAGCCAGAAGTATCAGAAAAAATTAAGAAGGAATGGGAAAAAGAACTTCATTGTCTTATACCCACTGAGCAGTGGGAGAAAATTTTACAATTAGTCAATTTCTCTTCTATTTGTGCTAAACATGCCCTAATACAATTTAAGGTTGTACATAGGGCTCACATGTCCAAGGATAAACTTGCTCGATTTTACTCTCATGTTAATCCAACCTGTGACAGATGTCATTCTGAAGTAGCTTCATTGACCCACATGTTTTGGTCTTGCCCTTGTTTGCAAAATTATTGGAAAGATATTTTCGGTATTATTTCAACAGTTCTGAATATCAAATTGCAACCACATCCTATTACTGCAATTTTCAGTTTACCAATGGTGGATGATATTTGTTTATCCCCCTCAGCTGGACGGATGATTGCATTTGTTACATTAATGGCTAGAAGATCTATCCTATTGAACTGGAAAGAAATTAATCCTCCAAATATATTTCAGTGGTTTTCTCAAACTATCTCTTGTTTGAGCTTAGAAAAAATTAGAAGTGTTGTCTTTGATTCTTCAGTTAAATTTGAAGAAACTTGGAGACCATTTATCCAACATTTTCATATCAGTTAAATTGACTTTTCCTAAACCCTGCTTCTATTATCCTTAATTATTTGGATGGAGGTGCAGAGTTATTGATGCTACTGTGTATATTTGACATAATGCAATGGCCCATGTTGGTTAGGTTTTTTTTCTTTTATTTTGGGTTTTTTTTTTCTTTTCTTATTTACTCCCTTTTTTCGTAATTACTATGAGTTTGGGAGGTTTTTATATATGGATTATCATCTATATGAATGTATACTTAACCTATTAATTATGTACTTTCAAACTCTCTGTATTCATGTTTCATTTATGTTTGTTTAAAATTAATAAAAAGATTTTTAAAAAATAAAGTAAAAACAACACAAAATTGCTTTCAGAATTTCAGGAAAATTCTTCAGTTTGTTCCTTTGAAAAGTTTCAGCCAAACTTTCTTTTCTTCAAAGTAGCTTGGGACTTAAGTTTGTGTTACTTTAGAGAACTCGTGTCAGCTGAAGAGTGTCCACAAATGACCAAAAACAGTTTGTATTGCATCCATACTTGAATTCCCTGAAAAATTGTTTTTGATTAATGGTGGCAGGATTTCTGCAGAACATTCCAGGAAATGCCATTTTTAACTGGTATCCATTTTGTGCATGTATTATTATGTGTGTACATAATAAAGGACATCAGTTCCCAATGGGCAATGTGTGATTCACCCAGAACCGGAAGTGATGATGGTGAGCTGGTCACATGCATATTCAGTGTGGAGCCGAAGTTCCAATGTTAAGTCCTCACTAAGTTTGTCTTCATTAAAAACAAACATAACATGGTGTCAGAAGCCCTGCAAAGATTGTGGGAAGAAGAATCATTTTGCAAGGTGCTGCAGAACTGGTTCTACCAAGAGAAAGGTGCATACAGCTGCTGAGGAAATGGAGGAAGCCTTTATAGATTCTCTACAGGCTTCTGGTGCCGGTAAGACAGAGAGGATTGTTCCAGTGACTGTGAATGAGACAGTAAATCCGCTCAAGCTTGACACCAGAGCCCAGGTGAATCTGTTATCCATGGATGATTACAAGACTCTCAAAGAAAAGAGCATGATTTACCCAGTGAAGGTAGAAGTGACAGGCTATACTGGAGATAACATTCCTGTAAATGGGGGCTATATAGTGACCTTCGAGCACAAGGGTCAGCATCTAAAGGCACAGTTACTGATTGTAGAAAAGAGAGTACAGCCAATGTTAAGTCCGAGTGCATGTGAAATATCCAACCTGGTGGAACGAGTTTTCGTCGTGGCTTCACCGACTAAAGGTGACCATGCCACACTCATGGAAGAGTATGAAGGTGTCTTTGAGGGGCTTGGGTGCTTATGTGATGTACCTTGACAAACTCTTAACAGCACACTATCCTGAACTGAAAATATGTTGCCGATCCTTTGTTGTCACTGGGTCTAAATCCTGAAGCCCACCGTCCAATAGCACTCTTGCAGGACCTTCACCGAAAGGGCAGCAGCGGTCCGAGAAACTGCTCACCTTCTCAAAAGCAATTACTGAAGGGCATTAATTGCTGGCATTTCAGTCAATGCCCATATCCTAAAAAATGAGTGAATAAAATAAAATGACCAAGCCTTTATCATACTACATGAAACAAATTATAAAAGTGAACTGTAGTCATTAGTTAGGCTGCAAAGAAAATTTACCAGAGTCTTCAGACTAGAAAGCTGAAGTGAACTAATGGGAGTTTTGATTGAGAGAATGCAGAGAAATAAATGTTCTACTTGTGAGGAAGAATACAATCAGAAGGCTCAAATGTAAGACAGTCACCAAAGTCACCAGCAGAGGGTTCAGAAGGAATTGCTTTACTCAAAGAGTGGTGAAATCTGGAACCCACTATCCCAGATAGTGTTTGATGCAAATAGTGTTCTTTGAGGAGGTAAGCAAGCAATAGCACCTTAGAGTAAGATGACAGAGCACCGAAGAAGATTCAAATGAACGTTGGACACAACTGGGCTAAATAGGCTTAACTGTGCCTTATTTATACTCCTCTGTAGGTTTAGATAGACTTAGGTTGACCTGCTTAAACCATTGGATTGCTCCCTGCACTCCGTAAGCTCTGATATTATCCAGTTATAACCCTATTAGATTTGTGTAATCTGAATGGTTATGTCAACAACAATTTATTTTAATTATGTTTACCTGAAGTTTTTTTTTAATTCAATGATTGCAAATTGTAAGTAGCCATCGACTATAACTTGAATTTGGAGAAAGTGATTGATTAAAAATCTGAATTTTGAAACATTTTTCTTCAGTGGGTATTTTCAGCAAAGGAATGGGGCATAGGTTTAAGGTGACACAGTGGGTGGTGTGTAACTGGAAAGAACTGCATGGCATAAGTAGCAGAAGCAGGTACAATTACAACATTTAAAAGATAGTTGGACAGGCATGTGGATAGGTAAGTTCAGTAGGCTATGGACATATGCAAATGGTATGCAAAAGCTCAGGTAAGCAACCTGGTCGGCATGGACAGGCTGGGCCAAAGGGCCATTTTCCTTATTGTATTCCTCAGTGCTGCCATGCTCTATGGCTCTATGACTCTAAATATGGCTGTGAAGATAGTAAGTATTGGTGTTTGCAAGTCAATGTGGTATTTATAAACTTTGACTATGTGGGTTTTGAACAGATTTATTTAATCATTGTACATGAAAGGAGAAGTTATGATTCATAGGAGATGAAAATCCAGACTGAGTGATTAACTTTTAAAAATTATCTTTGTTATCAGGTTGGTCAGAGCGTGATACTTCGCTGTTCTCAGGAGGATCATGTAAAGCTGCTATCCAACTTCACACTCTCTATAATCAGAACTGAGCAACATTACCATAGTTCATCCATCTGTAATATTGGCTCTGCTTTTCTCTCTTCCATTAACACGGTCTCATCTGCTTGGTATTCCCTACAGTTCTGAATTTCACAACTTTTTTATTTGCTTGATTGTGTTCTTTTTCCTCTTTAACTGCTCTCATCTCATACTTTTTCATTTATTTATTCATATTATTTTTAATACTCATAGCCTTATCAACTGATTAATCAGATTGCTTCTCCAACAACATACCTCCACAGCAACTCTAACCACATCCAAACACAGTTATTCCTTTTATCCTATTTGTTCTGGCTCACCCTAAAGCAATGTAAAAATAACTTGTTTTTTGTCTCTTCAGTTCCAAACATTAATTTTGTTCCTCTCTCTGTGAATACTGCCTTCCTTGTTTAGTTTTTCCAACATTTCTCTTTTTATTTCTGCAGCTCAATTGCTAATCTGTGCGTTCTGGCACAAGACTGCCTGTACCATGCAAGCAAATGAGGGGGAAAAATACCCTTCAAATGTTTCAAACCCATTGGCAGTGCCACAGACAATCCTTTCATCAAATGCACATTACAGCCGGACAAATTCAACATCTGCTTTTGTCTTGTTATTAATCCTTTGTAACATGTGGGCATTTATTGCCCCGTAAGCGTTCAGGTCTTGCTTCATCTTCTGGTGAGCTGAAAATGGAACTGAGCTTTCTGCAATTATTGGCGAATGCTTCCATCCATTTTATTAGTGTCTAGTTCACCAGGACGGTCTGGGAAACAAAGCCTTGAAGCTGTGATCAGTAATTTCAGCAAGGTTTTTCAATCCCATTTCTACACAAGGGAATTAGGTTGGGATACTGGAAAAAATTGCCTCATTAAATAACTGCTATATACCAGAAAGACTTAATAATACTGGATCAATAAAATATGCCTGCAGAAAAATTCTGCTTCAGTCCCTTTTAATTGACAGACTCGGCCCCAGTTGAATACACTGGAAGATAAAAGCCCGGGGTTTGATCACTACAGTTCAATGATTTTTCATTTCGTGCTAGTATGTAGGTTTCTTTCTGATGGTTAACTTTGATTTGCACGTTCTTTAAGTGTTTGATTAAATAATACATGATCTAGCCAATCTTCAGCAGTGATTAGTCAGCTTTCCATGATTAAAATGAGCTTGGCACAGTTTGCCTTTTAATAAGGGCTTTCCTATATTGCTGACTTCTGTTGGAGCACATCACACAAAGACCTGCACAGCACAACCCACAGAAAGTGAGAGCATTAATGAAGAAAGGAGCTTTGACGGGAAATGTGAAGCATCACAAATTGGAACAATATGTATCCTTCGTACTATTTTGTATGATTTGGCAAGGAGTTTTTTAAATGTTACTTTCTCTCTGCTTTGCTATTATTACATCATCCCAGGGCATTCACTAATTCCAATTTAAAAACATATATTTAAGTGAAGAAAGATTTTTAAAAGGAGCCTCAGGGTGACTCAAACTACCAGAAGTGTGTATGTTTCTGGATGATTGCGTTCTGTGCAATTCCACTCTGCATTCAGCAAGACCCAGGCAATATTCAGACAGGAGGATAATAATATCAAGTAACATCTCAGTACCAAAAGTGCAAAGTGTTAACTATTTTCAATAAGATGGAGTCTGATGAAATAACGTTGACATTTACTATCACATCAACATCCTCGAGTCACCATTGACCAGACTGGAGTAGTTACCTAAAAGTTGCATCCTTAAGAGCAAGTCAAAGGCTGGGTACTCTGTGCCTAGTGGTTACCTCAATATATATCAAAGCCTTTCTAACACTTATAGTGATGCAGCTATAAAAGCCCGTACCCCCTCCATCACCAAAAACATTCACTTCTCCATCACTCCTACCCCCTGCTACAGGAAAGATTATATTAAATGGGAAAGATTGCAGATAAAATTACAAGAACGTTTCAAGGACTTGAATAAAGATCAGCTTTATTTCTCACATACACATTGAAACATACGGTGAAATCAGATTTTAGGACTTAAGTGAAGATCTGATCCCATTTTAGGACAAACTTATGCAGAAATAGAGAAAAATCGACAGGGTTCACAAATTTTCTAACGCCAGTGGGTGTCATAAAGTCATAGAGAAATGCAGCACAGAAAAAGATCTTTCAACCAATCTAGTACATGCCAAAACCATTTAAACTGCCTACTCCAAATGACCTGCACCTGAAACGTAGCCTTCAATATCTCTATTATCCATGCACCTATCCAAACTTCTCTTAAAAGTCTTAAAGGTGCCTGAGACTTTTACACAATACTATACATAGGATCATTTCAGAGATAGTGGGCTAGGGTTATGTGTTGGATCTCTAATGAGATGACTGATTAGACTTGGAAGCAAAACCAAAGTTTCAGGGGAAAGGTGTTTGAGGACCTCAGGCTGTTCATGATCAAGAGCTGAGAGGCAGTATGATGTGCACTCGATGCCAGTATAATGATTGAAAGTTGGTTGGGATGTAGAGGGTTGACCCAACATGCCCAGGGTTCAAAGTGATGATCAAGAGTGAGCAGAAATGCTGAGAGGCAAGAGTCTTATAGGTGATCAGGAGTTTGTGGTGCAATAGAGATTCGAGAGTGAAAGTGAAGATTTGGAGGTGGTGAGGATGTGAAAGATGAAGGTTGAAAGTGATCAGAAGTTGATGGGGTTTTAGAGATTTGGGGATAAAAAACATAATAAGACATAGTAGCAGAATCAAGCCATTCAACCTATCGCATCTGCTCCACCATTTGATCTTTGCTGATCAATTTCCCTCTCAACCTCACTCTCCTCCTGCCTTCTCCTTGTAACTTTTCGTGCCCTGACTAATCAAGAACATATCAACTATTGCCTTAAATACACTCAATGACCTGGCCTCCATAGCTGACTGTGGCAAAAATTCCACAGATTTATGACCCTCTGGCTAAAGATATTCCTCCTCATCTCCATTCTAAATGGGTGTCCTTCTATTCTGAGGTTGTACTCTCTGGTCCTAGACTCCCCCACTATCGGAAACACCCCTTATACACCCATTGTATCTACACCTTTCAATGACATTCCCCCTCATTTTTCTGAATTCCAGCAAGTATAGGACTAGAGCCATTGAATGCTCATAAGATAAGATTTACATTCCAGAATCATTTTCGTGAACCTCTTTTGAACCATCTCCAATGTCAGCATATACTTTCATAGATAAGGGGCACAAAATTGCTCATAAAACTCCAAGTGAGACTTCACCACTGCTTTATAAAGCCTCTGCTTTACGTCCTTGTTTTTATATTCCACTTGTCTCGAAATGAATGCAAACATCACATTTGCCTTCCTCACCACTGACTCAACCTGCAAGTTATCCTTAAGGGATTCCAGCACAAGAACCCTCAATTCCTTAGCATCTGGGATATTTGAATTTTCTCCCCATTTAGAAAAGAGTCTACACATTATTCCTTCTGCCAAAGTACATGGCCATACACTTCCCGACTCTGTATTCCATCTGCCCCTTCTTTGCTCATTCTTCTAATCTGTCTAAGTCCTTCTGTAGTCTCTCTACCTCCTCAATGCTAGCTGCTCTTCTATCTATCTTCATTATCTTCAAAATTGGCATCTTGTCAAAGCCCATTCATCAATTCTTTTGTGTCTTTCCTGCTTGTTATTTCCTCAAAGAATTCCAACAATTTTAATATGCAAGTTTTCCCTGAGGAAGCCATCCTGAATTTGCCTATTTTATCATCTGCCTCCAAATATTCAAAATCTCATCCTTAATAATTGACTCCAACATCTTCCCAACCACTAAGGTCATACTAACAGGTCTATAATTTCCTTTCTTCAGCTCCCTTCCGTCTTGAAGAGCGGAGTGACATTTCCGATTTTCAAGTCCTTCATAACCATGCCAGAATCTATTGATTCTTGAAAGACATTCCTAACGCTTCCTCGATTTCTTCAGCTGTCTCTTTCAGAACCCTGCAGAATAGTCCATCTGTTCCAGGCAACTTATCTATCATCAGACCTTTCAGCTTCCAAACAACTTCTCCTTAGTAATAGCAATTGCATTCACTTCTGCCTCTTGACACTCTCAAAATGCTGGCATACTGCTAGTGTCTTCCACAATGAAGACTGATGTAAAATGCATATTCAGTTCATCTGCCATTTAATTGTCCCCTGTTTCTAACTCTGTAACGTTATTTTCCAGTGGTCTGATATATACTCTCTCCTCTCTTTTACTCTGTATATATCTGAAAAAAGCTTTGACATCCTTTTTGATATTATTGGCTAGCTTTCCTTCGTCTGCTTCATCTGTTCTTTAGTCGCATTCTGTTGGTTTTTAAACCATTTCATATCCTCAAATTTCCAACAGATCTTTGCTCTAGTGTATGCCCTCTCTTTAGCTCGTATGTTGGCTTTGACCTCCCTTTTCATCCACAGGTGTGTCATCCTGCCTTTAGAATACATTTTCGTCTTTGGGATGTATCTACTCTACTCCTTCCAAATTTCTCCAAGAAACTACCGCCATCGCTGTTCTGCTGTCATCCTTGCTAGTGTCCCCTTCGAATCAACTTTGGCAGGCTACTCTCTCATTCCTCTGTAATTCCCTTTACTCCACTGTAATACTGATATATTTGATTTTCATTTCTTCCTCTCAAATGTAGGGTTAATTCTATCACTCTTTCCTAACTGCTCCTTTACGTTAAGCTTCCTAACTATACCCAGTTCATTGCACAACACCCAGTCCAGAATTGCTGATCCCCTAGTGGACTCCACCACAAGTTGCTCTAAAACATCATCTCATAGACATTCCAGAAATTCTCTCTCCTGGGATCCAAAATCAGCACGGATCCGATTTTTCGCAATTTAACTCCATATTGAAATTTCCCATCACTATCGCAATACTACCCTTTTGAAATGCCCTTTCTATCTCCCATTGTAATTTGTAGCCCACATCTTGGCTACTGTTTGAAGGCCTCCATAAAACACCCATGAAGATATTTTTACCCTTGCGGTTCCTTAACTCCACCCACAACAATTCTGCACCTTCCAGTCCTATGTCATCTCTTTCTAAGGTGGTGATCAGGAATTGGTGAAGGTGTACAAAGTTTGTGGATGTTACAAAGATAGGTGGAGGGGTAGGTAGTGTTGAGGAAGCAATACAATTGCAGCAGGACTTAGAAAAATAGCAAGAATGGGCATAGAAGTGGCAAATGGAATACAGTGTTGGAAAATGTATGATAATGCATTTTGGTAAAAGAAACAATTGTGTGGACTATTATCCAGATAGGGAGAACGTTCAAGCATCAGAGGTGCAGAGGGACTTAAAACCCCCAGAAGGTTTATTTACAGTTTGAGTCTGTGGTAAAGAAGGCAAATGCAATGTTGGCATTTATTTCAAGGGGAATAAAATATAAAAGCAAGGAGATAATGCTGAGTCTTTATAAGACACTATTCAGGCTGTACTTCAAGTATCATCAACAGTTTTGGGTACCATATCTCAGAAAGGATGTGCTCTCATTGGAGAGAGTCCAGAGGAGGTTCACGAGGATGATTCTGGAAATGAAGGGATTAACATCTGAGGAGCATTTGTCAGCTGTGGGCCTGTACTCACTAGAATTTAGAAGAATGCATGGGGATCTCATTGAAACCTACTGAATATTGAAAGGTCTAGATAGGGTAGATGTGGAGAGGATGTTTCCTATGCTGGGGGAATCTAGAACTAGAGGACCCAGCCTCAGGACTGAGGGGCAATCCTTTAGAATAGAGGTAAGGAGGAATTGTTTCATTCAGAGAGTAGTAAATGCGTGGAATGCTCTGCAACAGACTTTGGTGAATTTAAGGTCGGTATATTTAAAGGGGATGTTAATCATTTCCTGATCGGTCAGGACATCGAAAGATGTGGTGAGAAGGTTGGTCTGTGGGGTTGAGTGGGATCCAGAATCAGCCATGATGGAATGGCAGAGCGGACTCAATCGGCTTAGTGGCCTAATTCTGCTCCTTTGTCTTCTGGTCTTATGCTCTTATGTTACAGTGTCAGGATGGTGATTTGAAGGCTGGGGTATGGAATTGATTGCATGGTTGTGGGGCAGTTGGAACTTAATGATTGGGTCATTAGGGAGGGAGCGATGTTAGAAATCAGATTGGGATTTGGGAGGTGGACAGGAATTGGGAGCATGGCTTTGACAAAAAACTTGTTGGGGTCAAATGGAAGATAGTAGTACTGAGGGGATGGATTCTATGGAACGTCAGGTCTAAGCAAATAAAGGCAAGCTGAGGGAACCATTTTGCTTGAGAGTCATTGCCAGAATTGAATTATTGTTCTGAGATTAAGGATTAAACATCGATCAGCAGCAACTTTAGGATCATTGTGATTCATTTTCCTCTGCAGCCTGCTGAGAGGGAGCAATGCATGACAGGTAACAGTGTGGAAGTATATTCACCACAGACTGAAACACAGCTACTTGTCTAATTCCTAGCACCCACTGGTTGCAAACAAATAAAATCACAGCTGACGTGTTGTCTCTTTTCCCTCCATATTACTTCACGCAGTGCTGAAAATTACTACTGGGCTGAATCCACTGTTAAAACCACAGTGGGGAAGTTGGTGGGGAATTAACGGGAAACTTAAGGTTATTTTTATTCATTAGTTGATGCAGATTTTGCCGTTCAACACTAATTTGTATTTTATAACCACTGAAGCAATATTCCATCATAGGGTCATAAAAATGCAGAGTGAAACAAGCCCTTCAGCTCAGCTGGTCCATGTCGACCAAAATGCCCATTCAAATCAGTATCATTTGCCAAGGCACGTAATGTTGTAAACCTTTCTCATCCATGTACCACAGTGTAAAAACGTTACCCCTCGAGTTCCTATAAAGTATTTCCCATCTCACCATTAAGCCTATGTCCTCTAGATTTCAGTTCACCAGCCTAGGGAAAAAGACCCTGTCTATGCTCCTCAGGATCTCTATAAGACCTCTATGACCTCTATAAGATCATCTTTCAATCTCCCACACTCTACGGAATAACGACCTAGCCTGTCAAACCTCTCTCAGTAGCTCCGTCCCTGAAAGTCAGGGTGACACAGTAGCATAACAGTTAGCAGATTGTGGTTACGGCACCTGCTGTAAGATCGGGGTTCAATTTCCGCTGCTATCTGATAGGCGTTTGTGCATTCTCCCCGTGATCATATAGGTTCCTTCTGGGCGCTCCGGTTTCCTCTCACATTCCAAAGGCATATGGCTAGGGTTAGTGAGCTGTGGGCATGCTACTGTAATGCCAGAAATCTGGCTACATTTGCGGACTGCCCAGCACAATCATCACAATTTTCTCAATAACTAAACGAACAAGTATAATGCTGTTTTTTGTTACTTATTTAATTGGGTACTCTTTATCTAGTTTTAGGAATTACACAAAGATATGAATACATTTTAGGTCGTATTTATGCAGAAATAGAGAAAATTCTACAGGGTTCACAAACCTTCATGCGCCACTGTATATTCAGAGAGGATGCCTTAGACTTTTGCACTGTACTGTAGTAATTTTAAGCATTGCACAGTACAGATGCCCCAAAGAAAAACACATTTTGTGACGTGTGCGAGTGATGGGATAGCATAGTGTTTAGCTCAATGTTTTACATTACCAGTGACACAGGTTCAATTCCCATCGCTGCCTGTAAGGAGTTTGTACATTCTCCCTGTGACCTTGTGGGTATGATCCGAATGCTCTGGTTTCGTCCCACAGACCAGTGAAGTACCAGTTGATAGGTTAATTGGTCATTGTAAGTTGTCCTGTGATTAGGTCAGGATTAAATCAGGGGATTACTGGGATGCATGGCTTGAAGGGATGGAAGGCCTACTTCACCTGTACCTCAATAAATAAATAATAATAAACCAGATTCTGATATGAGTCTCTATTGAGGATTGAGAGTGGGAAGGAGGTATGGAGAAGGGAATCATGCTTAAGAAAAGTGGAAGAGAGAGGGGTGGGAGTGGAAAGCAGCAGAGTGATATTCAATAATGTTCAATAAACCAATTGTTTGGAATCAAATGATCAAGATTGGGGGTTTGAGATTTCAAAGGGAGCTGGAAAAGTAAGGGTAATGACACAATTGTAATGGGAGACTTCAATATGCAAGGGGATTGGGAAAATCAGGTTGGTGACAGATCACAAGAGAGGGAATTTGTTGAATGTTTGCGAGATGGCTTTTTAGAGCAGCTTGTGCTTGAAAGGTTATCTCAGATTGGGTGTTGAGTAATAATCCAGATCTTATGAGGGAGCTTAATGCAAAGGAACCCTTCAGAGGCAGTGATCATAATATGATTGAATTCATACTGCAATTTGAGGGTGAGAAGCTTAAGTCACATGTATTGGTATCGCAATGGAATAAAGGGAATTACAGAGGCATGAGAGAGGAACTTGCTCAGGTGGATTGAGTATATTAGTAGCGATGATGACGGCGGAGCAGAGATGGCTGAAGTTTCTAGCAAAAGTTCAAAAGCGGCAGTGTAGGAGTGTCGACAAAAAACCCAACACGAGTGTAAATACTTTTAACGTACACTTTATTGAACCCCCCCCCCAACAAATGGGGTGTGTGTGTGTGTGTGTGTGTGTGTGTGTGTATATATATATAAAAGGAAAAACCCCACCACCAAAATGTAATGATGTACAACATAACATGTAACATACACTTTTGGATGAATTCTGCCTAATGAAATTAAGGAGTTCCTACACACGCCTCCAGAGTTCATCTTAGCAGACAAATTCAAATAAGCTGGGGCCCTTAAAACTCAGTTGAAGCTACTTCCACCTTCACAGCGAGGAAGAATGTCAGAAGGTCTGGAAGTGGGAGGCCGGCCCCTCCACAGGGGCTGTGCCACTTCCCCTGGAGAGCCCTGGTCCAAACGGGCAGGCTTGAGATGATCCACAGAAACACTGTCCTGGATACCTCCAAAGTCCAGCATAAAAAAATTATCCCTCACTTCCAACACGCCAAACTGGCCGTCATAAGGCAGCCACCGGGGACCACAATGTGCATCATGACACGCAAGCACGTATTTCACGTCCCGCAGATCTGGCACCAGGTGCATCCACGGTAGGCCACGCTGTTTCGTGGGCACCGGAGCGAAAGTTTTGGGGCTGTCCATAAAAGGTGACCACTGCTGTGAAGCCAACCATGGGACCGTGGATGTTGGGACAAACTCTCCCGGCACCTGCTGCACTTGCCCAAAAACAAGCTCTGCAGAAGTTGATTGAAAGTCCACCTTAGAGGCCTAACATGACACACAGCAGTCTGTCCACCCAACAACCCTCACTGTGGCACACAGACAGGGGAGCTTTCATTGAACGGTGGAACCGCTCGCATAGACCGTTGGCCTGTAGGTGGTAAGCTGTGGTCTGGTGCAGTTTGACCCCCAGATCACGGGCAACCACACAGCAAAGCTCGGAAGTAAATTGCGTCCTGCAGTCTGAAGAGATACCCGATGGGACACCGAACCAAGCGACCCACAAGCCAACGAATGGTCGCGCCAGCTCCGCGACGGAAATGGTTAACAACCGCACTGCCTCCAGCCAACGTATGGTCCTATCAACGATAGTGAGGAGGTGTGTAAACCTGCAGGACAGGGGCAACAGGCCTACCAAATCAACTTTCACATGGTCAGGACGCTGCTTGGGGACCACAGAAGGAGCCAAAGGAACTTTGGTTAAAAAAAAGATGGGAGGTTGCCAAGCGGCATCGACCAACCGCTCATGCACCGCGCTGACCGCGCAATCTGACATATCCATGGTGACAACAATCTGCGTGTCTAGGAGAGGGTACACCAGCACCAGTGCTTTAGACAATGCCTGCTTGGTGTCCGATAATGCCTTGGATCTTTCCTCCGTCCAGTCCACAATGTGCTTGGCCACTTTGCTCTTAAGGGCCTCATAGAAGGGGCGAATGTGCTGAGCCGCTTTGAGGACAAAACAGTGATAAAAGTTCACCATGCCCAAAAACTCCTGCCAGGCCCTTACAGTGACTAGCCGAGGGAATCACTTCACAGCCTCAACTTTAGCCAGCAGGGGAACTGCCCCCACGGTATTGACGCGACCACGGACAGTCCAAACCGGCACTTCGCTGGGTTGACAATAAGACCGTGCTGACTAAGGCGTTCGAAAAGGGTTCCCAGGTGTAAGAGATGTTTGTCCCTAGAAGAGCTGGCTACCAAAATATCATCTGGTTAAATGAAGAGGAATGGCAAATGCCTGAGAACACTGTCCATGAGGCGCTGAAAAGGTCTGGGCCACATTCTGCAGCCCAAATGGTATTCGAAGGAACTCAAACGAGCCAACCGGTGAAATAACAGCGGTTTTAGAAATGTCACTCGGGGATATAGGGCCCTGGTGATAAACGAGGTTCACCTTTGAAAAAATAATTCTTCCTGCCAAACAGGCAGAGGAATCCTGGATGCATGGGATCGGGTACCGATCAGAGGTCGTGGCACCCATGAGATGGGAGGAATTGCACGTGGACGCCACCCGCACACCCCCACCCCCCACTAGTTTTTGTGCGATGTGGAAGGGGAAGCCCACGGTCTCCTAGACTGCCTGACAATGCCCAGGCGTTCCATGGCGTCAAACTCAGCCCTGGCGACGGCTAGCTTCTATGGGGCGGGGGGGGGGGGGGGGTGGTGTCGATGCTTCTGGCGCGGGTGCGAACAGGCAGCCCGGTGGTGAGGATGTGGCGCTCCACTCTATGTTTAGCAGTTGAGGAGGAGAAGGTGGCCTTGGTCAGGTCCAGGAACTCAGCGAGGAAACGGAGGAAGTTGTCGGAGGCGGAAAGGGCGCTGGACAATTTTGAAGTGTGCCAGAGAGGAAGTAGAAAGTCTCTGCTTTGACGAGGCGTCCGGGTGTCAATGAGAAGGCTGATAGCGCAAAGGAAGTCAGCCCCCCACTGGGGTGTAGGCACCATCGGCAACACAAAATACCAGCTGAACTTCTACCCGCTGGTACAACGCCATCTCACGCTTACCAAACATCTGGCTGGCACTGCCATCTGCAGCCTCGAGAGACGGTCCATATTCCCCAGTTCATATGTTCAATTTAGACGCAGGCAATACGCTCACCTGAGTGTCCGTGTCACTGAGGAAATGGCGCCCGGAAACAGAGTCTGTAATGAACAACAGACTGCCTGACCTGCTGACATCCATAGCAGCTAACATGCGCTGGCAGTTCCGCTTCCCGACTCCTTGAACCCACAGGGTGGGCGGAGCTTATTAGCTCTCGGCCCAAACCTCGCATGGTAGAAGCACAGGGTAGGGAGCTGTCGTTGAGCCACGGCGATCGTCTCCGGCTGCATTGTCACACGAGCCCTCTTGGTGATGGAAAACACCGCGTCAGCCTGTCTTGCTAGAGCACGGACACCTTTGAGGGGAGAAGTCGACCGCACCTCGCCTGGCGGTTGATGCAGGAAAATCTCTCCGAAGATGAAACACAGCTGATGTCTACCAAGGAGGGACAACATGTGGTCCATCAACTCCAGTGGGCTGGAGTTGCCTGAGCTGGGCAGTGAGAGGAGGGGACGGGCGCGTTCAGTCTCGGAAAGGTCAGAAGTCTCTAGAAGGAGTTCCTTTGTGCAGCTGGATCCTGGACTTGCTGTCAGATTGCTGGCAGGTGGTCAGAGTGGGCTCTCTCACCTCCACCCCTCTGACTATCAACACAGGAGCCCCTCAAGGCTGTGTACTAACTCCCCTCCTTTATTCCCTGTATACCCATGAGTGTGTCACCACCCACAGCTCTAATCTACCAATTAAATTTGACAATGACACTACATTTATTGGCCTAATCTCAAACAATAATGAGGTACCTACAGGGAAGAAGTCACCTCTCAGCTCTCTGACACAGTGGTGTCGAGAAAACAACCCCTCCCTCAAAGTCGCAAAAACAAAGGAGCTGGTTGTGGACTACAGTAGGAATGGAGATGATGGAGATGGGCTAACCCCTGTTGACATCAATGGATCTGGGGTTGAGAACTTAAACAGCAAGTTCCTCGGCATCCACATCACCGAGGGTCTCATGGGGTCTGTACACACCAGCTGTGTGGTAAAAAAGGCACAGCAGCGTCTCTTTCACCTCAAACGATTGAGGAAATTTGGTATGGGGCCTCAAGTCTAAAGAACCTTCTAAAAGGGCACAACTGAGAGCATTCTGACTGGCTGCATCGCTGCCTGGTATGGGAACTGTATCTCCCTTAATCACGGGACTCTGCAGAGAGTGGTGCGGACAGCCCAGCGCATATGTAGTTGTGAACTTCCCATGATTCAGGACATGTACAAAGACAGATGTGAAAAAAGGGTCCGAAGGATCATTGGGGACGCAAGTCAGCCTAACCACAATCTATTCCAGCTGCTACCATCCGTGAAGCAGTACCGCAGCATAAAAGCCAGGACAAATAGGCTCCGGGACAGCTTCTTCCACCAGGCCATCAAATTGATTAACTCATGCTGATTTGAGTGTATTTCTGTATTACACTGTCTGTTCTATTCATTATAAATTACTATGATTGCTCATTGCACATTTTGACAGAGATGTAATGTAAAGATTTTTACTCCTCATGTATGTGAAGGATATAAGAAATAAAGTCAATTCTATTCAATTCAATTAAGAGTCTTGTACCTGCCGGCCTCCAGGAGATGCTGATCACCCTGGTTGCCATAGAGCTGTCTAATGCCGTGACGACACAGTAATATTTTGTGTTGTCCGGTGAGATTCACCATACTGCAACCTGGGCCTCTGCCTGACTGAAACAAATGACCGTATGCTCCTGCCAGAGTTCAGGGAGCTTGAGAGCTACAGTGTTTGCAGTCATGATTGTAAAGCGAGTGAAATCACTCCGGAATTGTCTGGGGGAGCGTTGGGGTCACCAATGTCGGAGTGTCAACAAAAACCAACATGAGTGTAATTACTTCGAACATACTCTTTATTGAAAATGCCCCAACAAATGGCAACATTGTATATATACGTACATACATATAAGAAAAAAGCCCACCTCCAAAATGTAATAACATGCAACATAACGCATAACATACCTGACGAACTTAACCCTTATCTGTCTGGGTGAATTCTGCCTAATGAAATTAAGGAGTCCCTACAGCAGGATAGATGTCCCACAGAGTAATAAGTTCTCAAATAGCAATCGTGGCTGACAAAGGAAGTTAAGGACTACATAAATGCCAAGGGAAGGGCATTTAAGGTAGCAAAAGTGAGTGGGAAGTTGATGATTTGGAAGCTTTTAAAATCCAACAAAAGACAACTAAAAAGTTATAAGAAGGGAAAAGATGAAATATGAGGGCAGACTAGCCAATTGTATTAAGCAGGTTACCAAACGTTTCTTTCAGTTATGTAAAGAGGTGGGAGTTGCTATTGGACCACTGGAAAATGATGCTGGTGAGGTAGTAATGGGGGACAAAGAAATGGCAGATGAATGTAATGGGAACTTTGCATCTGTCTTCACTGTGGAAGACTCCAGCTGCGTGCCAGAGGTCCGTGAGTGTCAGGGAGCAGGAGTGAGTGTCATTGCTATTACAAAGGAAAATGTGCTGGGCAAACTCAAAGGTCTTAAGGTGGATAAGTCACCTGGCCCAGATAGACTACATCCCAGAATCCTGAGAGAGGTTGCTGAAGAGATAACGGATGCATTAGTCATGATCTTTCAAGAATCACTTGATTCTGGCATGGTCCCAAAGGACTGGAAGAATGCAAATGTCACTCCACTCTTTAAGAAGGGAGGAAGGCAAAAGAAAGGAAATTGTAGGCCTGTTAGCCTAACCTCAGTCATTGAGATAATGCTGGAGTCCATTATTAAGGATGGGGTTTCGGCGTACCTGGAGACTAATGATAAAAATAAGTCAAAGTCAGCATGGTTACTGTTAAGGGAAATCTTGCCTGACAAATTTGTTATAGTTCTTCAAGGAAGTAACAAGCAGGGTGGACAAAGGAGAGGCAGTGGATATCATTTACTTGGATTTTCAGAAGGCATTTGATAAGGTGCCTCACATGAGGCTGCTTAACAAGGTAAAATCCTATGACGTTACAGGAAAGATACTGGCATGGACAGCGGAATGGCTGACAGGCAGGAGACAGCGATTGGGAATAAATGGGGCTTTTTCTGGTTGGCTGCCAGTGACTAGCGGTGACTAGTGGTAAAACCATGACATTACTTTATACACCATTATAATGGCGTACTCCAGTAACATGAGCAGCAGCAATCCTCAGTGGACACAATTGTACACTTGTGTTGCAATGATTCTATGTCCTGCTCTTCCTGAACTTCCATATTTTTAAGCTTTCTATACATGAAGCTGCAATACAGGTGAGCAATGGAGAATGTGGTAGATGACAGCCAGCTTTCTTTAAATCAATTTGTTGACAGCCTTTACGACTTTCTCTTTGAAAGGAATGAAAGTGCAAAGAATGCAGTTAAAGCTTTGCTGGCTTTTTCGTGTGCTTATCTCTCAAAAAGTGTATCACAATCAATGATTGCAGGGCTTCATGTGATGCAATTATATAGGCCAAGAAATCAATGGAAATCTGATAAAAGATCTTTGACCCTGGAATATTAACTTTATTTCTCTTTCCCTAATTGCTTTCTGACCTGCTGAGTGCTTTCAGCTTTTTCAGTTTTCATTCTGTGAAATCAAACCTCTTAATAACAGTATCAGTAATTCAATGTAATGTTCATCACAATGAAGCAAATTCACATGAAATAATATTCCTGACTATTGGTTAATGCTTTGAAAGTGATTTTCCATTCATAAATGACTTCTTCAAGTAGCATAAAATTCTGTCTAATCTTTCTCTAAAAAAATTTTATTTAAATTTCCATCTGTAAACTTCCAGTATCAGGCCTCATCCATTTCACTTTTACAAAATGGCTAACTGCCTCAAATAAGTGTTTGACCCAATCTTGTCACAGCCAAGTAAAGACTATTACAGGAAGTCATTTTACGTAAAAGTTACTAACGCGGGGCAGGTACAATAACAGCATTTAGATATGAGTCAGAGACACATTTAAACGACATTTGGATAATTACATGGATAGGAAAGGATTAACATACACTTTCACCTCTGAATCTCCATTGCCCCGCACAGTCCTGATCATCACTTTGACCTGTGGCTGTCAGCACTTCTGTGACCTCTTGCTCATGTCTTTTACGTTTGGGCCTTCCCATTTCAGCCAGCTTCCAAACATCATTATGGGTCTTGGTCCCCTACTTCCCTACCAGATTCCAATCATCATACTGACATTGAGTGCATACCGCACTGCTTCCCAGCTCTTGGTGAGGTCCTCTAGCACCATTTTGCAGTATACAAGTGATTTCATGCCATATTTTCATTGGACAAGACTATCTTTCCCTTATTATAAGATATCACCTTTTAAATTGGCCAGTGAAGGTTTCTTTTTCAGCAACCATTCCTGGTATTTTTGAACTTAAAAAATATTTCAGATTCAGATTCAGTTTATTGTCATTTAAAAACCACAAATGCAATGCAGTTAAAAAATGAGACAACGTTCCTCCAGAATGATATCAACAAAGCACATGACAAAACAGACTACACCAGAAAATCCACATAACGTTTGGCAATCCCCAATCCAGAGTCCGGAGAGGCTGCTGCATATTATTATCGCGCTACCATCTTAGCGCGTTCCCCGAAAAGGAACTCCAAACCCACCAGACAAACAAGACCAAAAATTAAAGCTACAAGACCTGCACAAAACCACATAGTTACAACAGTGCAAACAATACCATAATTTGATTTTTTTAAAAACAGACCATGGGCATGGTAAAAATAGTCCAAAGATGTTAAAAGACTAAGTTCAAAAGAAACCACCACACAGTTTCCACAAGACTCGTCATCCCACGCCAGCGGCAGAAGGGAATACCCCCGCTATGGACTTCTATGGTGCTGCATACGGAACAAAAACACAAGTAAGTTATGATTAAAAGGTTAAACATTTTGCTCATGAGCAAACATAGACCTTTTAATAGTAAGGTGTTGTATAACAGTAATGCAACATCAGACATTTTTGGTGGACATTTGACCTTCAGTGACTTGTTATGTACACCCTTGCATCAATGTGGGAAGTGAGGAAAGTTTTACATTCTTAACATGACATTTCCGGCTGCTTGGGCGCAGAACATGTGACTGGTGCAACCCGATAGATACTGCAGTTTTGACAGATTTTACTGTGAGGTATCAGAGGAATTTTTTTTTTAGTCATCCAGATTTTTGGGGGGAGGTTTTAAGAATAAACATATCACTTAGGACAGTTGTTGCTATTTGACATGCTTCTGGCTTCCACTGCGAAGCTGTCATGCTATAAATGCATGTCGTATAACTTATCTTAGTTCATTGACTCTGCTTTGCACAGATGGCAATGTAACTCCTACATTTAGAACTATTTCCTCAGCCCTCCTTCTTGGGATTGAGTAGCACATTCCAGTACAGGGATCAGTAGCTCTTCTGAATCACATACATTGCCCGGAAAGTCTTGGAATAGCATCGTTTCCAGCAAGGCTCCACAGCCAATTCACATGCAAATTGCACTGGGCGCATTGGAATGACAGGTTGGCCTGACATCCAGATATTCAGCCCTTCTTTGAAGGTCTCTAATGCCGCTGTAAAATTCAGATCCATGTTACGTATAATTATTTATAAAAGTCTCAAAATTATAGGCTTGGTAAAACAGCTGTGCTCCATTACTGAAAGTGTTTCCATCAACACTGAACGCACTGCATGGATTATGATTTTCTTTTGGTAGAACTAATTCCGTAATGAATATGCAAGAGTTGTACTGATAGCGTTGTAAACAGGCCTGCCAGCATGAGATGGCTTCCTTGACTGGAGGGCTGGGAAAAGTTCCAAAATAAATAAAAGAGGACAGGTGAAGGGAGATGATTCCAAAACATACCCTGATTAATATGCAGTGCAAATGCATCAGCATGCAACACACCTCTAGCTAAACGCAGCAGAAAAATATAAAAATTTATTCAGCTGGGACTATCATCTGTCATAAGAATTCTTCTCTCAAGTTTCACTCTGGCATACTTCTGAAGACAGACAGGTTTATGAAATGGGGGAGAGAAAAAAAACACATGCATTAAATGATTGAGGTGACAGCGTCCCTTTCGTTGGTTTATCTGCGCTAGTCAGGACTTTGAAACTACTGTGAATCAGTTTGAGATAACATTCCCATTTACTTATCTGGGCCTTGTCACAAGGTTCAAGATCCTGTAAATATATTTTACTTTTTATACATGAGATGACAGTTTTATTTCCAATGCCAGTGCCGCTTTCAATCTCTCAGAATAACATTGCATTTGTCAAACTGAGGTGTAGAAGATGAACAGTTTAGACGGCTGAATTGTCGTCTTTTTGTTTTCTCTCTCCAGGTGACTCTCAGTATCCTTCCCATCATGAAGTAGTTGACTTCATCTGGAGATTCAACAGCACACATCTAATTAGCTTCTTTGCTCTTTCAGTCTACCAAGATAGGAAAAATTTGATTTTAACTTTTTTGCAAAATCGGCAAATGAAATGGCAGTTATTAGTGGCAGACTACCTAACATATTCAAACATATTCAACCTCAATTTAGCAAGCTTTGAGACATATTGATTGCCAGAAGTCAAACTAATGTAAATTTCTCAATGTGCAGTCGGAGAACAAATATAGTGCCGGTCATTTATGTATTGATATAGCCACAATACCAGCCTGCACCATCCTAGAACAGCTTACCATCACTTCTGCTACTACACAATAATTCCAGCAAAATTGAATTAAGCGACTCCAGCTAGATATGCAGAAGAATGGTATTTAACCCAGTTAAATGTAAAATGATGTACTTTGGGAATACCAGCTTTGCTAGGATATACATCATGAACAGATGGACCTTGGTGTAGAAGTTCAAAAATCCATGGAGGTGGCTATGTAAGTAAGTAATAGGCATATGGGACACTGGCCTTCATTACTTGGGGCACCAAACAGCAGAATTTAGGTTAAGTTCCAATTTTATAAAACTTTGTCAGACTTCAGCTGGAGTACTGCAATACACATCTGTTCACTACACTATAGGAAGGATGTGATAGCACCGGAGGGTGTAGAGGATCTCAGAATTTTGCCAAGGATAGAACATTTCAGTAATGAGGTGAGACTGGAGAGGTTGGGTCTGCCTTCTCTTGAGCAGGGGAGGTTAAGAGGGGACATGATTCAGGCATACAAAATATTGAGAGTTACAGATCACATCAATGAGGGAAATATTTCTTTCATATCAGAGGTAGATGAAACTAGGGGCATGAATTTAGGATAAGGGGTAGAGATTTAAGAACATGTAACATAGAACATTGGACAGTATAGCACATTACAGGTCACTTGGCCCATGATAGTGTGCCAAACTTTTAACCTACTCCACAATCAATCTAACCCTTCTCTCCCACATAGCCCTCCATTTTTCTTTCATTCATGTGCCTGTCTAAAAGTTTCTTAAATATCCGTAATATATTTGCCTCTGCAACCACCCTTGGTAGTACATTCCACGCACCTAGCTCCCTCTATAAAAAAAAAACCTACGTCTAACATCACCTTCCACCCCCCCACCCCCGTTATACTTTCCTCCAGTCACTTCAAAATTATGTCTCACATTTTAGCCATTTCTGCTCTGGGAATAAAGGCACTGGCTGTCCATTCTATCTATGCCTCTCACCATCTTATACATCTCTAGCAAGTCACCTTACATCCTCCTTTGCTCCAAAGAGAAAAGCCCTAGTTCACTCAGTCTTTCTCCTGAAGATATGCTGTCTAATTCACCAGCATCCTGGTAATCTCCTCCACCCCTTCTATAAAGCTTCCTTTATTGAAGCAACCAGAAATGAATACAAAAGTCCAACTAAGGTTTAACCAGAGTTTTATAGAGCTGCAACATTAGCCTGCGGCTCTCGAACTCGATCCCCCAGTTGCTGAAGGCAAATAGACCATATGCCCTCTTAACCACCCTATCGATTTATGCAACAACTGAGAGGGATCTGTAGAGATCCCTCTGTGCCCCCATATTGTTAAGAATCCTGCCATTAACCCTGTACTCTGCCTTCAAGTTCAAACTTCACTTCACTTCACTTCACATTTTTCCAGCTTGAACTCCACCTGCCACTTCTCAGCCCTGTTTTGCATCCTATCAATGTGCCGTTGTATCCTACAGCAACCTGTTAAACTATCCACAACACCACCAACCTTTGAGTTATCTGCAAACTTACTAAGCCACTCTTCCACTTCCTCATCTAAGTAAACTTATGAAAAACAGAAGGAGCAGGGATCCCAGAGGAGATCACTGCAGAACACCACTGGTCATCAACTTCCAGCTACTACCTCATTCTGCCCTCTGTGGGCAAGCCAATTTACGATCCACACAATCCATGCAGCACATAGAAAATGCTGGAGGAACTCAGCAGGTTAGGCAGCATTATGGAAAGGAATGAACAGGTGATGTTTCAGGCTGAGACCCTTCATCAGGACTAATGAAAGGTTTCAGTTTGAAATGTCAACTGTTTATTAATTTCCATCGATGCTGCCTGACCTGTTGAGTTCCTCCAACATTTTTGTGTGTGTTGCTCTGGATTTTCAGCATCTGTAAAATTTCTTGTGTCCCTGGATCCCATGCCTCTTGACTTACAGAATTAGCCTACCATGGGAAAACTTATGAAATGTCTTATTAAAATCCATATACACTGACGTAAGACTTCCAAGTCTATAATTCATAGGATTATCTATATTGCCTTTCTTGTGCAAATTAATAGCATTTCCTATCCTCCATTTGGTACTACTCCTGTGGCCAATGAATACACGAAGATCATCACCCAAGGTGTAAAAATCTCTTCCCGTGCTTCCTAACCTCAGGGACTTAACTATCCTGAAGTTTTTCTAAAGTTCCAGCACATCCTCTTTCTTAATGTTGACATGTTCCAGCATATTAGCCTGTTCTACACTGCCCTCGTATCTTAAGGCACAAACTAACGGAGATGGGAGTAGACTCTCACATGGTGGATTGGATAGTGGACTACTTGACAGATAGACCTCAGTATGTGCGGTTGGGAGACTGTAGGTCTGACACGGTGGTCAGCAGCACAGGAGCGCCGCAGGGAACCGTACTCTCTCCGGTCCTGTTCACCCTGTACACATCAGACTTCCAATATAACTCGGAGTCCTGCCATGTGCAGAAGTTCGCTGATGACACGGCCATAGTGGGGTGTGTCAGGAATGGACAGGAGGAGGAGTATAGGAAACTGATACAGGACTTTGTGATATGGTGCAACTCAAACTACCTGCGTCTCAATATCACCAAGACCAAGGAGATGGTGGTGGACTTTAGGAGATCTAGGCCTCATATTGAGCCAGTGATCATTAATGGAGAATGTGTGGAGCAGGTTAAGACCTACAAGTATCTGGGAGTACAGTTAGACGAGAAGCTAGACTGGACTGCCAACACAGATGCCTTGTGCAGGAAGGCACAGAGTCGACTGTACTTCCTTAGAAGGTTGGCGTCATTCAATGTCTGTAGTGAGATGCTGAAGATGTTCTATAGGTCAGTTGTGGAGAGCGCCCTCTTCTTTGTGGTGGCGTGTTGGGGAGGAAGCATTAAGAAGAGGGACACCTCACGTCTTAATAAGCTGGTAAGGAAGGCGGGCTCTGTCGTGGGCAAAGTACTGGAGAGTTTAACATCGGTAGCTGAGCGAAGGGCGCTGAGTAGGCTACGGTCAATTATGGATAACTCTGAACATCCTCTACATAGCACCATCCAGAGACAGAGAAGCAGTTTCAGCGACAGGTTACTATCGATGCAATGCTCCTCAGACAGGATGAAGAGGTCAATACTCCCCAATGCCATTAGGCTTTACAATTCAACCGCCAGGACTTAAGAACTTTTTAAAAGCTATTATTAATGCTTTTTGAGATAGTGATTTAGATGCATATATTTTTTACTGAGTTAAGTATTGTATGTAATTAGTTTGGCTACAACAAGTGTATGGGACATTGGAAAAAAAGTTGAATTTCCCCATGGGGATGAATAAAGTATCTATCTATCTATCTATCTATCTATCTATCTATCTATCTATCTATCTATCTATCTATCTATCTATCTATCTATCTATCTATCTATCTATCTATCTATCTATCATTAAGTACCCTCTCAATGGTAGATACTGAACCAAAGTATTCATTAAGGACCTCCCCTACCTTCCCTGATTCCAGACACACTTTTGCTCTTTTATCCCTGATTGGTCTTACCCTCACTCTAGCCATCCTCCTGGTCTTTACATACTTGTAGAACACCTTGGAGTTTTCCTTAATCCTACTCACCAAGGTCTTCTTATGTCCCTTTCTAGCTCTTCAAAATCCATTGAAAGTCCTTCCTGGCCACCTTATAACTTCCAAGAGCGCTGTCTGATCATTGCTTCTTAACCTTAATTATACTTTTTTTTCTTCCTCCTGAGACTTCCCAGCCATTGTTCCTTCACCTTACCATCCTTTCCCTGCCTCAGTGGTACAAGCCTATCCAGAACCCTATGCTAATACTCCCTAAGCAACCTCCATATTTCTGTTGTGCACAAACTGGTCATCGAGGACATGATAGGCTAAATGCTCCTTTCTGTGCTGTATAACTCTATGACATGGTCCTGTAATGATAAGAAGGAGTTCAACGTGGTCCTAACTTATAGTTGTGTAAATTGCCACCCCATGTGAACCAATCGGAAGCTGATGGAAAGGACTGGAGAACACGAGAAGCCGATGAAGGTAAAGCTTAGCCAACTATTACTGGAAGAGTCCAATCGTGGAATTAAATGCCAAAATAATACACATTAGAGGACATTTCTTAAAGAAGAGGTTCAGGTCAGGAGCAACAGAAAGTGAATTCAAGCGCTTAAAGCCACTGAATGCACCTACGCCAAAAAATGAACAAAGAAAATCAGACACAAAGGATCAGAACTGGAGTGAAGTAGAGATCTCTGAGGAGTTTGAACCTGGAGGAGATTATGCCTTCAGCAAGAGGAATTAACATATGGCAGAAAGGTAAACAAGATTGAATGTACCTGCACAATTAGATAGGGTGTTAAAGAAGGCATATGGTGTGCTTATATTAATCCCTGGGCATATTGAATATAAATGGGGGAAATCTATGTGCAACTGTCCAAAACTTTGGTTAGGTCACATTTGCAGCATTCTGTGCAGTTCTGCTCACTTCATTAGAGGGGGAATTTCGGGAGAGGGCAGAATGCTTCTATGCCAGCTTGGATTCTGATCTTTGGAGCATTGGAGGCTCAGGGGTAATCTGACTGAAGTGTATAAGATTATGAGAGGTATGGATGGGTTAGAGATTCAGAGTCTCTTTTTTCCAGGGGAGAAATGTCATACAGGTTTAAGTTGAGAGGGGGAATTAAAAAAAAAAGTCTGCATGGCAAGTTTAATCATGTACGCCAGCACCGTAGACAGCTTCCTATCTACATTGGTATGACACCGGCTCTACTCAAGACCACAAGAAACTGCAGAGAGTTGTGGACACAGTTCAACACATCATGGAAACCAACCTCCATTCCATGGATTCTGTCCACTCTTCTTGCTGCCTTAGCAAAACAATCAGCATAATCAAAGACTCCACCTACCCTGGACATCTTCTCTACTCCCCCCTCCTATCAGGCAGGAAATAAAAACAAGCATAAGAGCATGTATCACCAGGCTCAAGATTAGCTTCTATCCTGTTGTTATAGTACTATTAAATAGTTCTCTAGTCCAATAAGATAGAGATTTGACCTGACAATCTACCTTGTTATGACTTGCACCTTATTGTCCGTCTATATGGCATTTTCTCTGTTGCTGTAACACTTCATTTTGCATTCTGTTATTCTTTTCCCTCATAATATTTCTCTGTACTGATGTGATGAAATGATCTGTATGGATGGCACACAAATTCTTTGTACCTCAGATCGTGTGACAATGATAAACCAATTTGCCAAACTCAATTTACCAACTTTATTCTGAGAATCATTGTCTGGGACACGGGGAGTCTGAGCAAGGGGAGTTAGTAGAAGCAGACACAATGGCAACATTATAAGAGGCATTTAGATAGCCACATGACCAAGCAAAGAATGGGGAGATGTAGACCACGTTCAGGCAGATGAATCTGGCATCATGTTCAGCAAGAGACATTATAGACTGAAGGGCTAAATCCTGTGTTGTTCTACTTTCTATGTTCTAATGCAAATATAGGGATATTTTAAGATATTTAAGAATTTTATGCATAATATTATTACTTTTACAAGAGATCTGTGGATACCAACAGAAGGCATATTAATGGGCCATACTAAAGAACAGTAAGATAATAGTTCATACTCATTCTCAACAACTGATACATATTGGACCCAATCCAGACAATTGGCAAGTTTATGTGGTTGCAAAATCAAAAAAAAAGCAACCTCTAAATTTGATTCATTTCCATTCAATAGAGTATAAAACAAATCAAAACAATAATAATGATATCAGATTAAGTTTTGGAAAGCAAGTGAGGCCTATGAATTGAACAAGATTGGCTCCAGCACCAGCCAAATTTCTGTGTTGAAAACCTTGTCCTATTTCAGTGTCTCAATGAAAATTAAGTACCAATTTTTTATTGTACTTTACTAAGGACTGCACCAATATGATTGTGGCGGAAGATACTTGGTGAGGTTATAGATTTAATCTCTCAGCATGCCATTCAAATCACATAGAAACATATGGATAGGACCATAGAACATAGAAAGAACATCAAAAACCTACAGCACAATACAGGCCCTTCAGCCACGATGCAGTGCCGAACATGTACTGACTTTAGAAATTTCCTAGGGTTACCTATAGCCCTCTATTTTCTAAGCTCCATGTACCTATCCAGGAGTCTCTTAAATACTCTATTGGATCCACTTCCACCACCGTCACTGGCAGCCCATTCCACGCAATTACCACCCTCTGTGTAAAAGCTTGCCCCTGACATCTACTCTGAACCTATTTCCAAGCACCTTAAAACTGTACCCTCTCATGTTAGCCATTTCAGCCTTGAGAAAAAGCCTCTGACTATCCACATGATCAATGCCTCTCATCATCTTATATACCTCTATCAGGTCACCTCTCATCGCTCCAAGGAGAAAAGGCCAAATTCACTCAACCTATTCTCAAAGGCATACTCCCCAATCCAGGCAACATCCTTCTAAATCTCCTCTGAACCCTTTCTATAGTTTCCGCATCCTTCCTGTAGTGAGGTGACCAGAACAGAGCACAGTACTCCTAGTGGGGTCTAACTAGGGATCTAAAAGGCTGTAACATTACCTTATGGCTCTTAAACTCAGTCCCACGGTTGATGAAGGTCAATGCACCATATGCCTTCTTAACCACAGAGTCAACCTGCGCAACAGCTTTGAGTGTCCTATGGTCTCGAACTCCAAGATCCCTCTGATCCTCCACACTGCCAAGAGTCTTACCATTAACACTATATTCTGCCATCATATTTCACCTACCAAAATGAACCACCTCACACTTACCTGGGTTGAACTCCATCTGCCACTTCTCAGCCCAGTTTTGCATCCTATCGATGTCACACTGTAACCTCTGACAGCCCTCCACACTATCCACAACACCCCCAACCTTTGTGTCCTCAGCAAATTTACTAACCCATCCCTCCACTTCCTCATCCGGGTCATTTATAAAAATCATAAAGAGAAAGGGTCTCAGAACAGATCCCTGAGGCACACCACTGGTCATCGACCTTCATGCAGAATATGACCCATTTACAACTACTCTTTTCCTTCTGTGGGCAACCCAATTCTGGATCCACAAAACAAGGTCCCCTTGGATCCCATTCCTCCTTACTTTCTCAATAAGCCTTGCATGGGGTAACTTATCAAATGCCTCGCTGAAATCCATATACACTACATCTATGGCTCTACATTCATCAATGTGTGTAGTCACATCCTCAAAAAATTCAATCAGGCTCGTAAGGCATGACCTGCCTTTGACAAAGCCATGCTGACTATTCCTAATCATATTATGCCTCTCCAAATGTTCATAAATCCTGCCTCTCAGGATCTTCTCTATCAACACACCGACCACTGAAGTAAGACTCACTGATCTGTAATTTCCTGGGCTATCTCTACCCACTTTCTTGAACAAGAGAACAACATCTGCAACTCTCCAATCCTGTGGAACCTTTCCCGTCCCCACAGATGACACAAAGATCATTGCCAGAGGATCAGCAATCTCCTCCCTCACCTCCCTCTGTATGAATCAAAATAACAAAGGATATCACTATAATCCTGTAGACGCTTTACCTCTTTAAACATCTGATGAGCCACTCATAGTCCAAAGTTAAGTGATTGAGAGTCATGTGAAGCAAGTGATAATTGCCAACTTACTGCCCTCTACTGTGCCTATTGCCTTGTTTTTTATTTATTGTAATGCCTGCACTGTTTTGTGCACTTTATGCAGTCCTGGGTAGGTCTGTAGTCTAGTGTAGTTTTTTTCTGTGTTGTTTTTACATAGTTCAGTGTAGTTTTTGTATTGTTTCATGTGGCACCATGGTCCTGAAAAACATTGTCTCATTTTTACTGTGTACTGTACCAGCAGTTATAGTCGAAATGACAATAAAAAGTGACTTGACTTTACTTGAAATTGGGAACTATGCTGTCCCAAATTGTAATTGTGCATGTTTGGGCATACAGTAGAAGTCCCTTACAGATTGTGAATTTTTCCCTGAAGAGAACTCCTAAAGTTAATGCCTGTGCTTAGGAGAGGGTTATTTATTTACCTGACAACTTTATGGGAAGAACCTTCCAGCTCACCTATTCATGCTCATTGATACTAGACTGAAATGAAGTGATTAAAGAAAAAGAATTATATTCAGAACAATCGGAAAACTGTTAGGCAGAAAATCTTTGCCTTCCATCAACCATTTGACAGATTCAAGGATTCATACAGAACAGTAATAGTCCCACACAACCAGGTTGACCATCATGCACTTAGCTTATTTCCTAGTATTCTTTGGGTTTGTATTGAGGTCAGCTGAGAAGATCATCGGGGTCCCTCTTCCCGCCATCACGGACATTTACACTACATGCTGCATCCACAAAGCAAACAGCATTAAGAAGGACCCCATGCACCCCTCATACAATCTCTTCTCCCTTCTGTCGTCTGGGAAAAGGCTCCGAAGCATTCAGGATCTCACGACCAGTTATGTAACAGTTTCTTCCCCCAAGCTATCAGACTCCTCAATACCCAGAGCCTGGACTGACACCTTGCCCTATTGTCCTGTTTATTATTTATTGTAATGCCTGCACTGTTTTGTGCACTTTATGCAGTCCTGGGTAGGTCTGTAGTCTAGTGTAGTTGTTGTGTATTTTTTTCCTCTGTGTTGTTTTTTACATGGTTCAGTCTAGTTTCTGTACTGTGTCATGTAACACCATGGTCTTGAAAAACATTGTCTCATTTTTACTATGTACTGTACCAGCAGTTATGGTCAAAATGACAATAGAAGTGACTTGACTTGACTTAAATATTACATCAAAAATGCACCTACACAATGAAATAGGAAATTGAAAGTACATGCTCAGTGATTGAAAAAAATACCCTTTTAGTTTTAAAGACACAAAGTACATGCAGAATTTTCTAATACAAGATCTGACAAGCATTCTATTAAACTCAAATGTTCATGTGGTCTTCGTAGATGCCATATACAGTTGCCTGACATTATGAAAGAATCAGACTACACCTGATTAATTCAGTTAAGAGATTAACTGAATTAGAGAAATATATCTTAAAAAGTTGGAAAACCTTAGGTTAATGGCTTAATGTAAAAATAAAAAAAATATTCAAAACACTCATCAGGTGACGAGTCAGCTGCAGAAAGGAAAACAAAGTTTAACATTTAAGGTCAGAGTCTGTTCATCAAAACAGATACTCCCCAAGCTGATGAGTTTTTCAGTTTTTGTTTCAAATTTTCGGCATTTGCCCCATTTTTTCTACTTTTCTGTTTACTGGAGTTTTAACATCTGACTCACAATTGATGTGAAATATTATATATCAAAGTGTTTATTTAAAAAGTTTCTAAAAATGAACAGAAACTAATGGAATGGGGGTATTATTAGTGGAGGTACATACAACTTCAAACTCAGAAGCAGGTAGCTCGTCCCAATGGTCTCATATTCATTCACTTGAGTGAGTTTAGAATTCACTGATAGCTCATTAACTAGTTGAGAGTCAATCACATTTGTGGGGAACATACTGGCTAAGATTAGGTTGTTTTGAGGACATCAATGAGCCAATTGTGTCTTATCAACAACATCCTATCTTACTGATTAAATTCACTCTCTTGCTACCAAAACTGAGTTCATATTCGCAACACACACAAAATGCTGGAGGAACTCAGCAGGCCAGGCAGCATCTATAAAAAAAGAGTGCAGTCGACATTTTGGGCTGAGACCCTTCGGCAGGAAGAGTCCCACCAAAGCGTCTCAGCCCAAAACGTCAGCTGTGCTCTTTTCCATAAATGCTGCCTGACCTGCTGAGCTCCTCCAGCATTTTGTGTGTGTTGCTTGGATTTCCAGCATCTGCAGATTCTTTCTTGTTTCATATTCACAAACCAACCTAGTGGTCAGCAGTATCCAAATCACCAGACCCCTGGCAGTTTCTTCCTTATTTATCGTTGGCATTGCACATTGATCTATAAAATGCCTGCACCAATGCACACCAGCAGAACGCTAGGATTTTGCTCTGTGACTCTTCCTTCAATTCTCATTGACTGGAAGCCAACTTTCCTCTATGGGAATTGTGCAGGGATTTGACCTTTTCTGTTTATATGCAATGAACAATTGTAGAGTGATATAAACATCTGTGTTGGCTTGTGAGAAGAATTCACAAAATACAGAATCACCTTTAAGGACTGACATAGTTTGAGATTGGAGGCTGCTCATCAAGGTAACTGGCTTGCACAAAACCTAACCACTCTTAAATTTCAGTATAAATATACTCACCTAAATAATGTGGGACATTGGCTTACAGGACAATGACTTCTTTATATGACTTTTTTTCAACAAACATTACGGCTCTGTTGGCATTTACCCAGATTAATTAATAAGAATGGAATTCCAAACACACCCTAAAATAGTGATAACTATTGGAAGGCTGGGAGAGTGTTTCACTATTTGTATTCACTTAACCCCTTCAGAGAATGTATTTGTATCCATTGGACAGAGTGTGATTCTTAATGGCAGTGTCGCAGTTTGTCCAGATTTATAGGTAGCACCAAATTAGGTGGGGTATGTCTGATATCTTTGTACACATTTCCCCCAGGGTGGTGATATAGCTGGATGGGGGGGAGTGAAGAAGGAGCTTTGCTTGCTTGCTTCATCAGTTGGGACATCAAGTTATGAAACTGCACTTGGAGTGGTGTGTGTAGATCTGGTCACCTAACTATAGGAAGGAGGCCATTAAGCCGGAAAGGGTGCAGAAAATAATTCACAAGGATGTTACCAGGACTTGCTGGTTCGAGTAATAAAGAGAGATTGGATAGGCTGGTATATCTTTACCTGGGGTGTGGTAAGCAAACTGTGACCTCATAGAGTTATATAAAATCATGAGGTCAATGGATGAAGTGGGTGATCACTGGGTAGGGCAGTTAGAATGATAGGGCATAGATTTCAGGTGAGTGGGGAAAGATTTAAAGGGGACTTGAATAGCAACTTTTTCAATAGAGGGTGATTGACATGTGGAATGAGCTGACAGTGGTAGTGGTAGTGGTGGGTACAATTACAATGTTTAAAATACATTTGGATAAGTCCTTGGAAAGGAATGAATTAGAGAGATATGGACAAAATGTGTGATGGATATTCACCTCCTGGGCCTGAGAGTCACAAATTTTGTCAAGCTCTCTTTCAAAACACAAGCTGCCACATATACTGATCAAACAATTGTTTAGCTTCTGGTCGTAAATGGGAGCCAGTCTTCAGTTATTAAATGGAAATGGAAAACAGTAATCAATTTGAAGTTAAAACAAAGTATGTCTCCACAGTACTGCTTAACAAGATGAAATCCTATGGCATTACATCAAAGATACTGGCATGGATGGAGGAATGGCTGACAAGCAGGAGGCAGTGAGTGGGGATAAAAGGGGCCTTTTCTGGTTGGCTGCCAGTGACTAGTGCTGTTCCTCAGGGGTCAGTATTGGGACTGTTACTTTTCACATTGTTTGTCAATGATTTGGATAATGGAATTGATAACTTTGTGGCAAAGTTTGTGGATGATATGAAGATAGATGAAGGGGTAGGTAGTGCGGAGGAAGCAATGAGATTGCAGTAAACAAGTCTTTGAAGACTGGATGATTTACAGTATAATCTTCCTTTTGTGAGAGCACTATGGCTACTTATATCTGATAGGATTTAAGGTCTTCACTTGAGTTTAGAACTTCATGGTCAGCAAAACTGACACCATCACAAACAGAGGCATTTGGGGCAAGCTCTGATAGATAACTTGAAGGGCACAGATTCCAACAAATAACCAAGGGATACAGGGAGGCACTGAGAAACATATACAATACACTGGACATGATGAAGCACCTCAGTCCGAAACATGAACTGCTTTTTCCCATCGATGGATGCCGCCTGACCAGCTGAGTTCCTCCAGCATTTTGTGGGTCTGTTACTCTGGATTTCCAGCATCTGCAGAATCTTTTTGTGTTTATAGAGGCACTGAGACAGTAGACAAAGTCTACTTGGCTGTGGAGAATTAAGAGCAGCAATTAGATATTTTGCAATTCAAGGCCCTGAGCACCATTCAGCAAGATTCTGCAACTCCAATTTTCCCACCTAATCGCTATTTCAGTCAGTTCCCTTGAATTGCTGAAATCTATTGAATTCAATGAATGAACATGGACAACCCTCTGAGATAAAGATTCTTAAAGATAGAGCTAAAGATGATAAAACTGGAAAATTTTCTACAAATAATAGGAGAACTACAACAGGCAAGCAAGATTTTGCTATCATGAATGTACATCAGTAAAATTATGTCCTGGAGGCAAAAACCATCAAATGGGCAATTAGATTCCTCATCATTATTGCAGGAAATATGCCATAACAAATCAGTGATACTTCCATTGTTCAGTGCTTTGGTTCTTGCTCATCAATAGCACAGCATTCAGTTTTGGACTCCATATGCTACATTCAGATACCAGGATATCGTATATAGAACTTCAATTACTGTTGTTCCCTTCCTTGACTACTTCTTTGAAAGCTTCTTCCAATTCTACTTCTTGATCTAAATTAGTATCAATTTTTAAACTCTTTTTCTTCATAATACATGTACACAAGTGTCTTAGGTAGTTTTCCTCAGAAAAACAAGTCATAATTAATTCAGCTATCCTGTAGCTCAATACTCTGTAAGTTGCAGTATGTGTCAGAAAATCAACAACAGTGTGCATTTACATAATGCCTATGCAATAGTAAGGCATCCAATCACTTTCCCTAGTATTTTAAGAAGAGGAACAGCAGAATTTAGAAGATTGAAAAATGATCTCATTATGATGTAAAATAATCATGGGATTTGATAGGTTAGGTTAGAGAAAAGGATATGTTCCCCAAAGATACTCTTCAGAACATAAGAGATCATGAAGTAATCACAAGGGGCATAGATAGGGTCAGTGATCTTTTTGCAGTGTTGGGTTTTCAAAAACCAGAGGACCTAACGTTGTTTTAAAGTTGATGGTGAAAGATATAAAAAGAACCTAAGGAGCAACTTTGTTACACTGTGGGGCGGTCAATATATCGAACCAGCAGCTAGAAGATGTAGTTGAGGCAGGTACATTACATACATTTAAGAAGTGGAGAATGGATTCACTTAGTGGAGAAGGCCTGTGCGTGATTTTGTTTACAGCCACCTCGACAGATCAGGGTCAGGGTCCAGTGGTATGGAGTGCAAGATGACTGAGGATGCTTCAGTGCTGAACCCTTAACTGCTGTTGTGATGTGCCATCATCTGCTGCCAGCTTCATCATTGAGGATTTGGTTGGATCATTCTGTCTGGAAATTCCCCCTTGATCTAACTGCTATGGTGACCCTACCAGGAGCTAAGCTCCAAATGGTATTGCTCTCAGGATCTCAGGAACTCACAAGCCTCTCCACCATGATAAGGTGATGATCCTTAGAAAACATTTAGAGGTATATGGATAACAAGAGTTAGATGGGTATTGACTAAAAGATGGGGAAATGGGATTAGCTTGAAAATTAATCTTGGTTAGCATGGACAGTTATGGACCAAATGGCATTTTCCTCTGCTATACAAGTCTATGGCACTGTGACACAAGATGAGATGTGTATATTTGGGGGTCGCAGTCTCAAGATAGTGGGCCAGCCATTCAGGATATATATACCAAAAAAAACTCATCTGGAGGGTAGTGAATCTGTGGAACTTCCTACTGAAGACGTCTCATTGGTTATTTGGGTCGAGTTTTAAAGGAAATCATGGACACGGAGTAGGAACAGAAGAGTGATATTAGGAGAGAAAGTTCAGTAAGATGACCCAAATATTCTACTCCTGCTTACGTTTTTAGATAACTATTTCATCAAGGAAATTTTGGAATAAATTTAAAAAATGTGTTTTGTTCACTGGGATTCAGCTTGACAGGGTGAGTTAGGGTGGCAGAAGAGAACAGGGAGAAAATTCCAAAGCAAGCTATCAGATATCTTATGGAAATAGTCCCAGCATCACCCACTATCAGACTCTATTATCAGTGGAAGAAGGTTCTATTGGGTTTCTCGATTTCTCTTTCACTGTGCCAAAACAAAGTGAAATTCTGCAGTTTCCTCATAACTTTAATCTGATGAATGGAATTTGAGAAATCTAAACTCTTGAAACCTGCGATAGACAGGATCGCATTGTGTTGTGTTACAATGTAATCAAACTACAATTTGAAACACAGCAATGTCATCACTGAGGGAACATGAAAAACAATGAAGGGAGAGGGGAAAGTAACAAAAGGTGATAATTAATTTTATTTTAATTGACTTTTTCAACTCTGCTTATAATTAAGCTGTTCAAAAGAACTCTGACTAATGCATTCCTGTCATGACTTCCCAGTCATTTTATTTTGGCAGAATTTAATGGCTTGTCAAACATCATGGCACTAATGTGCAGGATAAAATATAGAACATAGTACACTACCGCTCTGAACAGTCCATTCGGCCAAGATGTTCTGCCAACCTTTTAACCTACTCTAAGGTCAATACAACTCTTCCCTGCTACATGGCCTTCCATTCTTCTATCATCCATTACCTATCTCCAAAAACCTAAAAACAATAATGGATACAGTCCAATCCATCATGGATAAAGCATCTATAAGGGGCGGTGTTACAGAAAAGCAGAGAGATCCTGCTTTTGTCATGGATCCCCACCATCCAGGCTATCTTTTCTTCTCGCTGCTGCATCAGGAAGGAAGTATAGGAGCCTCAGGTCCCATACCACCAGGTTCAGTATCAACTATTACCCCTCAACCAACAGGCTCTTGAACCGGAGGGTATAAATTCATTCAACTTCACTCCCTACGAAACTTAACTGATTCCACAACACATAGATGCATTTTGAAGGATGTTGCAACTCATATTCTTGATATTTAATGCCAATTTATTTATAATTATTATTTTCTGTCTTTTCTCTTTTTGTATTTGCAGATTATTGTCTTTTGCGCATTAGTTGTTTGCCGGTCTTTGTTATGTCTGGTTTTTCCATTTATTCTATCCTCTTTGTATATACTGTGAATGCCCAGAAAAAAATTTCCCTAATGTATCTGCCTCTACAGCCTCCACTGGTGGTGAGTTCCATGCACTTTCGACACTCTGTGTAAAAAAATCTTACCCGTGATATTGCCCCTATACTTTCCTCTATTCACCTGCAAATTATGCCCCCTCATATTAGCCATAAATAAGGTAAATTGGAAGCGTAATATTCATGGAACTTGACATTTGATGGAATAAGAACAAAGCCATTAATTAGAGTCATAGAGTCACAGAATACTACAGCACAGAAAAAGTCCCATCTAGCCCATGACAAACCACTAAAATGAATGTCCCATCAACCTGCGCATGGACCACAGCCCTCAATAACCCTCCCATTCATGTACATATCCAAATTTCTCTTAAATATTGAAATTGAACGTGAATCCATCACTTGCACTGGCAGCTCATTCCACTCTCTCAACAAACCACCCTGAGTGAAGAAGTTTCCCTTAAACATTTCAGCTTTCAGACTTAACCCATAACCTCCAGTTGTAGTCTTACTTAAACTCAGTGTCAAAAGCCTCCTTGTATTTACCCTATCTATACCTATCACCATTTTGTATGCATCTATCAAATCTCCCCTCAATCATCTACATTCTAGGGAATAAAGTCCTAACCTATTCAGTCTTTCCCTATAGGTCAGGTCCTCAAGTCTGAGCAAAAACCCTGTACATTTTCTCTGCACTCTTTTAATCTTACTAAACATTTTTCTTTTGGTTAAGTGACCAAAATTGCGCATGATACACCGAACTAGGCCTCATCAACATCTTGCACAATTTCAATATTGTTTTATGAATGCAATGTGCCAAAAGTTTTCTCTATGACCCTATCTACCTGTGACAACACTTTCAAGGAATTATGGGTGTGTATTCTGAGATCCCTCTGATCTTCCGCACTCCTCAATGTCCTTCCATTCACTGTGTAAGACGTACCCTGGTTAGTCCTCCCAAAGTGCTATACCTCTCACTTGTCTGTATTAAGTTTCATCTGCCATTTTTATCCCATTTTTCCAGTTGGTCCAGATCCCACTGCAAGCTCTGATAGTCTTCCTTGTTGTCCTTTACAACTCCAATCTTGAAATTATCCATAAACTTGCTGATCTAACTTACCACATTATCATCTAGATTGCTGATATAGATAAGAAACATCAGTGAGCCCAGCACCATTTCCAGTGGTACACCTAGTCACAGGCTTCCAGTTAGAGAGGCAAACCATTTACTGCAACTCCCTGACTTCTCCCACAAAGCCAATATCTAATCCCATTTACTACCTCATTTTATTCTGACAGGGACTTACAAACTCTACATTCTGAAAATTTCACTTCTGAAGGCCTCCCACTTATCACGTACACTTTTTGCTGTAAACAATCTTTCCCAATCCGCACTTGCAAGATCCTTTCTGAAACCATCAACATTGGCCTTTTTCCAATTTAGAATTTCAACCTATTCTTTTCCATAATTTCCTTGAAATTAATGGCATTATGATTCTATTATGAATGAAAAAGGGACAATTCATGAGGGGCATCTTTTCTACTGGGCTCTCCCCCACCCAAGTGACATACAGCTTTGACTTTGAGTATAATGGAGCTTGTAGATTGCACTATCTTGTACTTGTTAGTGCTGAAGAACCAAATTACCAAAATTGATTTCAAGTCAGATACGAAGCAAGATAAACCAATTGCAACAGTAGGATGAAGATAAAAGCTTTTATTTGCTTTCAAGATTTCTGGAAATCAAGAAGTGCTTAAAATGCTTAGCAAATATGATAACGATTGGATAATTGTTCTGATTCAGTGATGTTTATTGAGGAAACGGCAAAGACTTTTATTTTTGTTATTAATGTCATTCTGCATTCAACTGTGAGGTTTAACCAAGCTCAGAATCCCTTCCAAAGATAAAACCTGGAACCTGTGTTATTGAATTATCATTCTTCTGTTGGGAATTTTCTGTACTGTGGCCGCAGAATGGCTTCACATTATATAACAAAGAAGGTGAAAGTTGTAAGAGAAGTCATGCCCGCAAAACTCAAAATGCTGAACCAGGTAAAGTTTCTAAAGGTGATACTTTTTATAATACTGTCCGTGAAGCCGTGAAATCATGCTGTGACACATAAATAGTAACTTTAATGTAAGGCTAATCTAATTTAGGTAATGTCTCTATTAAGTGGTGGATGGTAGAATTTTATATGACTGCATTAATGCCCATTTACTATTATATCATTCTATATTTTTGAGGCCAATAAGAATTAATATGCCTTTACAAATTGAAAATTTAAGTTAAAATTTGCTAGAGCTAGTCCTAATTTTCAAGTCAGACGTAAGAAGGGAATGAAAAACTAACCAATGTTTTATTTGTTTGTGTTTTTTTTTAAATTTCGTGAAAGGAAAGAACACAGCAAATTATTTTAAATTCTCACTTCCTTTTTCAGCTGAGGTTTTAGACCATCCATCTTGATATCAGCTATCGTGAAGAAATGTTCTGTTACATATTTCTAGAATGACTACCCATCGGGTTATCAAAGAACAAGTAAATCCACTGCGTTATCATCTCAGAAGGAGGAATGCTCTCATAGCAGACAAATGAGGAAAACAGCATGGAACTGATTGTGCTTTCTCATGGGTAACAGATACAAAGCATTTATAATTCTACAAACTCCCCTTCTGAGAAGATGGTGAAAACATCAGTCCCATGCAACAGAAAGCTCCCTTTAGCTCGCACATAAACTGATGTGCCTTTTCGAGTATCATTGAATGACACAGAAGCCTGAAGGCACACACTCAGTGATTCAGGAACAGCTTCTTTCCCTCTGCCATCCAATTCCTAAATGGACATTGAAGCTTTGGACACTACCTCACTTTTTTTAGTATACGGTATTTCTGTTTTTGCACATTTTTAAACTCTATTCAATAAAAGTAATTGATTTACTTGTTTATTTATTATTTTGTTTTATTTTATTAATTTTTTTCTTTCTTTTGCTAGATTATGTATTGCATTGAACTGCTGCTGCTAAGTTAACAAACTTCACGTCACATGCTGGTGATAATAAACCTGATCCTGATTCTGATTCTGAATGTCAGCCCTGAATGTCTGATTCTGAATGATGCAAAGTTCTCTGGAACAACCATTTCAGAATCAGGTTTAGTAACTTTGGCATATGTCGTGAAATTTGTTGACTTTATGGGAGCAGCACAATGAAATACTTGATAAATAAGTATAGAGAAAAAAACTGAATTACAATAAGTAATTACAAAAGCTGAATTACAATATGTGTATTAAATAGTTAAGATAAAATAAATAGTGCAAACTAACAGAAATAAACAAAGTAGTGAGACAATGCTTATGGGTCCAATGTCCATTTAGAAATCGGATGGCAGAGTGGAAGAAGCTGTTCCTGAATCACTGAGTGTGTATCTTTAGGCATCTGTACCTTCCTCCTGATGGTAATGATGACAAAAGGGCAAGTCTTAGGGGGTGGGGTTACTTAATGATAGATGGCGCCTTCCTAAGGCACCTCTCCTTGAAGGTGTCTTGGATACTGCAGAGGCTAGTACTCAAGATGAAACTAACTAATTTAACAAGTTTCTGCTATTTAATTTGACCTTGTGCCTTTGTTATCCATGCTTGCGTGCTATGCTTCTGTAGGAGGGTCAATGATGAAGGGTCTCAGCTCAAATCATTGACTCTTTATTCCTTTCCATAGAAGCTGCCTGGCCTGTTGAGATACCCAGCAGTTTGCTGCGTCACTCTCCAATAGTGGAACGGTAAGGTTATTGGAAGGCTTTGGTAGTGCCATAGTAGCAAAGGAAGTTGAGTTTTTGAACTTAGCTCCAGATGCCTGGGCTGTTGATCCAGAGTCAGTACCGGCTAATTGAAATAAAAGGAATTAAATCTGGAAAATAAAAACTATGATTAGCAATGGTAACCATAACATCGCCGGATTGTCCTTAAACCTCCTGTTGAAAAACTATGTACATGGTCCTTGCGCTATCTGCTTGTTTGGGACTGCAGATCCACCAGTGTGGGTGATCATTTCCTTCCTGGGTGACATGTTTAGGGACGGATAATAACCTCCAACTTTCTCTGCAGAACCCATGTGCATCTGCAGTCCATGCATGAATATTCTTGTTGGAGCATTTTGCACACAAAAGCACTACCATGCCTTGCGAGAAAACAAGGTGGGTGTGCCATTTAAAATAAATAGTTCACCTTTAAACTAAGAGCTGGCAACATGCCTCATGCCTTTATGATTCACTTAGACAGCCGAGTAAACGATTGCTTGGAGCTGTGTTGTCCTGCGCAATCACAGGGTGCTAACAGCACAGTCGAAAGTTGGCTCACTGAGTCAGTGGGGACCTGCAATATCAGAAGTAACATGGCTCCAACAGCCATTTTATTGTGTTTTCAAAATAGTCACTGTGATAATGCCTAACAAATATGCTGAATAAAAATTACACTGCTGCCAAATTTCTCCCAGTTGATCTAACAATGTTCTCAAATATCCAGGAACTGACAACTAAACTTAATCTAATGGCCCTTACAGAATCAAATGTTGTAGGCAATAACCCACTGACAGGACAGAGTTACCTGAGGTAATGAGGGCGGGATAGACACAGGGAAGGGATGCAGTCCTTGAACTCCTGGATTGGACAACTTGGACATCAAGGACTCCATAACCTTGTGTGCAGACAAGGACAAGGAGTTTTTCTCCCAATTAACACTTACCATTCTCCTTCAGCTACTCCTTATTGAATAATGCATCAAAGTAGCACTAACTTAGCTCGGGCACAGAACATAGTGCCTGTTCTGTGACTTCAAAGTCCTTCACCAAGAGAGTCTTGGCTATCGATTGATCTAGGCGTAGGATACAGCCACAAATCTGGGTCTGTGGCAGGCAGAGAAAACAGCATCATAAGCGGTAAAGCCTTCCCTCTTTAACACGTGCAGCTTTCAATGATATTATTGGTAGAAATGACAACTGCACAGCCACTGTGGAGAGAAAATCCTGATTTCACACTGACAGCATCGTCTATCAACCCAAAGCTCAATTCACCCAAATCCAGCATTTCTATTTTTGTTTCAGTCCATCGTAGTGCAAAGAGATCAATGTGGTCATAGTGTTGCTTTACAGAGGTAATGACTAAGGTTGTGCAGATTGGTTCAAGAACCGAATGATTGAACCGAAGTAGCTGTTCTTGAAGCTGGAGGCATTGAACTTGACATGACTGAATACTTAGCTCTTTTTTTCTTTTCCTTAGAAAGTATCAGGTCACAGAGTGTTTCCAGCATTTTGTATTTTTATTTGTTGATTATCTGCATGCAGGAAAAAACAAAGGGAACAGTATTCAATTGGTATTGTCTCTAATTAGTTATCTAACAACTATAGTATTTTGCTTCTCTGGACTTACATAGAACATAGAACATTACAGCACTGTTCAGGCCCTTCAGCCCACTATGTTGTGCCAACCTTTTAACCTACTGTGAAAGCAATCTAACCCTTCCCTCCTACATAGCCACGCTTTTTTCTATCATTCATGTGCCTAACTTACCCTGATCGATGGCTGGTGCTGGGATTAGAGTCTGCTGACAATTACATTATTGGCTCAGACATAAAGAAGGTCGTCACATAAGGCAGAGTCTTAGACAGCATCACGTATGCAGTTCTGATGAAAGATCATTGGCCTGGAACATTCATTCTAATTCTTTCTCCACAGATATTTCAAAGTCTTTTCTTACATTTTATGTTTTATTTCGATGTGAATTACCATTGTTAAAATGATAAAATGTTAAGTTAAATTGAGTAAAAATTGCACATGATAAATAATACTGTGATAAGCATAATATCTTAGAAGCGACAGAGTCTGAAGTGAATTATAATTACCTGACAAATGGAGCTATTTATCATTTGGCATAATGGAATTATAATTGGTGGATTTTCACAAGCCTTTACAATCCTGCCGATGTGCTCACTCAACCAGACACGAACAGCTTTCTAGACCTCCAGATCATGAAACTCAAAATTCACCACAAGCAATCGGATTAATCACTGGAAACATTACTTAAAGATAGTCTTGTTACTTCCAATCCGAAATATTCTAATAATCCACTGTCTGGTGCCTTACCTTTAATTTTATAATTCTGACCTACGTAATTCAAAATGCTACTGCTAATATTCTGTAACAGATCTGTAGCAGCCCTTTGTTCATCGAGGTCAACCACTGATGTTGTATCCTAGCTAACAACACACACAAAATGCTGGTGGAACACTGCAGGCCAGGCAGCATCTACAAGGAGAAGCGCTGTCAACGTTTCGGGTCGAGACGTCGACAGTGCTTCTTCTCATAGATGCTGCCTGGCCTGCTGTGTTCCACCAGCATCTTGTGTGTGTTGTTTGAATTTCCAGCATCTGCAGATTTCCTCGTGTTTGTATCCTAGCTATCTTTGTTGTTGGTGCAGCTGACAAGACTGGCAGTCTTTGTTTGCATCTGTATGCGGTCTCATCTCTGCTGAAGAAGTAGAGTTTCTGCCGCTTTCAGTATTTTTTCCTCGCCTGGCTTAAGGTGTTACAGGATGATTCTCCATCTGATACGGTTGGCTGCAAGTTCCTCCCAGGAGTCAATGTTGATGTCCAGCACCTTCATTGCTGTCTGCAGACATTCTTGTAGTGCAGACGTGTTTGGCCAGCAGTTCTCTTCCCTGAAGCCACCTCGCTGTAAAGTATGTCTTTTGGGACGTGGTCATCTGGCACTTGGCAGACATAGCCCTATCTTGCCTGAGCAGGGGGTACTGTCTAGGGAAGCTGGCACAAGAGAGAATCTCAGCATTGGGCACTGTGTCTCTCTAAAAGATGTCCAAGCTGCAACAAAGGCACCTTAAATGGAAGGGGCTGAGCCCTTTCTCCTGCTTAGCATATGTTATTCAAGTCTTGCTTCTGTACAGCAGTGTGCCGGTGACACAAGATTGTACAGTGCCATCTTTGCTTTGACTGAGAATTTGAAGTTCTCCCACCCTCAAGTGGCGAGGCAGGCAAGAGTTGTTGCAGCCTTCCTGATGCGCTTGTTGACTTCTGCATCAAAGGAGAGGTTGTCACTGATGACAGACCCAGGTCTGGGAACTGATGAACAATATCCATTTTGTAATTATCAATGATAATAACTGGTGGTGCCTCCACATTTTGTCCCAAGAAGTTTGTCTTTTTTAGGCTGATAGACCAAATTCCTTGCAGGCATGGGAGAAGTGATCAATCAAGCTCTGGGGGTGCTGTGGAGTGTGGGTTGTGACTGCTGTGTCATCAGAGAACTGCATTCTCTGATCTTACCCGCGCTCATTTTGGCTTTGCCTCTTCGGTGGGTGAGGTAACAAACCTGCCATCTGTTCTAGTGTGGAGGTAGATCTCCTCTGTTACAGTGCCAAATGGATGCCTCAGGAGAAGGGCAAAGAAGATCTTGAAGAGTGTTGGGGCAAGAACACAGTCTTGTTTAACACTGCACCTTATGTCAAAGGACTTCAAAGAGCTGCTATTGTACTACATAATCTTCTTCATGTTGAGGAAGGATTTGATGCTGCTCTGTAGCCTTGGTGGGCAGCCTACCTTCGAGAGGATCTGAAAGAGCACATCTCCGCTGACCAAGTCAAGTGCCTTGAGGAGATCAATAAGCACAATGTAGAGGAGCTTCTTAAGTTCTGCACACTTCTTCTGGAGCTGGTGGACAAAGAAAGTCATTTCTCCAGTTTCAGCACATCCTTTCTAAGATAAGAGGCCCAGATCTACTCACAATACTTCTACTGAGGCCTCAGCAGTACTTTATAAAGATTCAACATTACATCCTTGCTTTTATATTCTAGTCCTCTTGAAATGAATACTAACATTGCATTTGCCTTCCTCACCACAGACTCATTCTGCAAATTAACTTCTAGGAAATCCTGCATGAGGACTCCCAATTTATTTATTTGAATCTTACATCTGTCCCACAATGTAAGGGAGTAACAATCTACTGAGTCATATACACCATATCAGGCTAGAATAGCACATTTTCTTCCCTGAAAGACACTAGTGATACAACTAGTCACTTGAGACAAGCCACTAGTTTCATTGTGTAAGGTTTATTACCCAGTTTTATTTAATAACTGAATTTATATTTCTATCCACCATGACAAGATTCAACCTCTTGCCTTAAATCAATGGGTCCAGTAAGTTTACTATTATCCTTCTAAGCTCTTGCCATTCTGTTATTATATTCTGTTTTCAGACCTCTCTACAGTTTTGGCTCTTCCAATTTTATACCCATAATCTGCTCTAAAACATTTAGGACTGTTACAGATTTTGAATAATAATTGCCCAGTCATTCAAATACATGTTTTCAGCTGCTAATATCCTAATCTCTGGAATCATCTATCTTTCTACCTCTTTCCAATTTGAGGATGATATTTGAAGTCTACTTCCTTGTTCAATCCTTTGTCCACTGGTCTGGTCATCTTCCTAGTGTCAAATTTTGATAACTATTTTTATTGTAAAGAGCATTTGGAACAGTTTGGAATGTTAAAGACAATACATAAATGAAAGTTGTACTTTTTGTTCCAGAGAGTAAATTGTTGTTCAATGGAATTCTTTCTTCCCACCTTTTTTTTAACAAAACAATCATACATTCAGATTCTGATGAACTCTGAGTCCCGATGAAGGGTTTTGGCCTGAAACGCCGACTCTTTACTCTTTTCCGTAGATGCTGCCTGGCCTGCTGAGTTCCTTCAGCATTTTGTGTGTGTTGCTTTGGAGTTTGAGCTTCTGCAGATTTTCTTTGTGACTGTGATGTAACACTTCTTTTGGCTAGTCGGGATGGGGTTCATTACGGTGATACGTATATAAATGCCAAAAAAAGGCTGCATGTGTAAAGTGTAAAAGAGTGGAATAAGAAAAAAAACTAATGAAAAACAACTTGGGCTGATCATCCTAAAACTAAATCTGACTTAGCACAATGTTTTCCTATTTTCATCATATTTTATCATCTTTTGCCATTGCAACCACCAAGTTATTGAATTGGGATGTCCATCTAAAATTAGTTAACCACTAATGATTCAGACCAAGTTGTTAAGCAATAAGATGTTGGATCAATGAGTGATATATGAATAATATATCTGAAAAATGTTCTTATTTCTTTTCTCAGTCCCTGAGTGGGTTGTCGTGTCCATTCCAGGCCAGCTCACCCACCTTTGGCCCCACCAGAAAATCAGCTCTCACTTTTGGCTCCACGTAGTTGTTTGCATGTGCCGGTAGCCAAACTCCAGTACACCACTTTGAGAGGTGGGCTAAAGCATGTGGGGGTAACTGGTGGCCTCATCCACCGGAGAGGTAGGGACCTAACATGTGAAGTCAGGTCCAGTGGACTGGGCAGATGAGAACGACAGTGAGAGCCAATGCCAGGAAGACAGTACTGCAACTCTCCATAGAGAGCGAAGGGCATTTCAAGACACAGAAAATGTCATGTTCATCCACTGCAGCCAAGGAAGACCCCAGTTTGTGATGCTTTTTTGTCGCACTGGGCCCAGACTTCTGAGGTTGAGGGAATGGAACTGCTCCAGTGCAATGGTTATTCCACTTTAAAGACTCTCCTGTACAGATTTCCTCATCGTCAGACTTGACAGACAACCTCCAAATGAATGGCTGAAGGTGATCAAAAAACTTCTGCTCTCTTCTGATTGAAGAGAGCTCAGAGTCTAGACTTGACTGTTCTAGCATGACACAGTCATGACGCTACTAATATCAATTAGTGCATTGACATATGTACCTAATTTGATTTAACATTATATTTGGTAATTTTAATGTAAGAAACCTCCAGTTTACTGGTTGAGGGGTACAGGTAGAGGGTTGTGGAGGGCTGTGAGTGGTTAGAAAAAGCCTGAATTCTCTACAATTCCAAAACTGGCTTTGCTTCACTCTTGTGAATGTCACCACAGACCACAGCAAAGATCAGTTTAGGATTAAAATAATTTGCCTTCTGTTTTCGGTTGCTCCCAAAATAGCAGAGTAACTCATTCAGCTTTATATATAGTACCAAATATGGAATTCCTAAAATAAAAAAAACAATTAATTGTTGTTGTCAGCGAGCGATAAATCATTCTCTACTTACAAGCCACATATGCCATGCTTAGGGTGTGAAAAGTAAATACTGCTTCTCATGCAAGTAACTGTGTGGATTGGTGATACCTTATGTTCACTGAAGTGGATTCTAGTTTGATTCCTTAACTCATTAGCTTTCAGATTGGGTTTGGTGCATATTGAGCCCCTATGAAAGGTCAAAACGTTATTGAATTGTAAATAAGCATCCTGTTCCCTCAATATCAGTATGATGGGTGCCTGGTAGTGTAAGATATATGTAGGAAGACTAAGGAAGTGGAAGATCCTTTGATTTTAACCATAGGATCTGGATAAGCAGTTTACTACTGATTATCACCTTGAAACCAGCCAGACCAAACCAGTCAGGATACATTAACACTGATAAGAAGTCCCAGTCCATGAACCCATAAACACGATCACAATATTCCTTTTTGTTTGCACTGTTTATTTTAAAGTTCAAAGTTCAAGGTACAAAGTACATACATGTCAGCATATACACCCCAAGATTCATTACTTGCAGGCATTCACAGTAAATACAAGTGAAACGATACAGTCAATGAAAGACTGCACCCAGCAGGATGGACAAGCAAACAATGTGCAAAAGACAACAAGCTGTACAAACACAAAAGAAAGCAACAAATTAACTAATAATAATAAATAAATAAATAAACAAACAAACAAATAAGCAATACAAATCAAGATCATCAGATGAAAAGTCTTTGAACGGGAGTCCATAGGTTGTGGAAACTGTTCAGTGATGGGTGAATAACAATCAGTGAAATTATTCCCTTTGGTTCAAGAGCCTGATGGTTGAGGACTAATAACTGTTCCTGAATCTCGTGATGCTGGTCCTGAGGCTTCCTGATGGCAGCAGTGAGAAGAAAGCATCACCTGGAAGGTGTGTTTAAACTTTATAGTCACCTCATCACTTTGCACTCTGCTGTTGCTACAAAACAACAGATTTTACATAATATAAAGACAGTGATAATAAGAACATAAGACATAGGAGAATTAGGGCCATTTGGCCTATCAAGTCTGTTCCAGCATGGCTGAACCTGTCTTGGCTAATTTATTATCCCTCTCAACCCCATTCTTCTGCCTTCTCCCTGCAACTTTTGATGCTCTGATTAATCAAGAACTTATCTGGAATATAAAGCAAGAATACTGTCAGATCATTCCCCCTTGATAATGACAATGATAATGATGGATAAGGAGGAATCGATCTATAGATGGAGATTTAATTCAATTTTATTAAAACGTCAAGATTTTTCTGATTTTATGAAAAAACAGATTCAATTTTTTTTGGATACAAATTTACATTCAGTTGAGGATAAAATTGTATTATGGGAAGCGATGAAAGCATATTTAAGGGGTCAGATTATAAGTTATACATCTAAAATTAAGAAGGAATACATGGCAGAAATAGATCAATTGGAAAAAGATATCATAAAGTTAGAAAAAGAATCTCAAAGATATATGACAGAAGAAAAATGAAGACAACTTGTTAATAAAAAACTACAATATCCAGACATATTGTACAGAAAAAGTAATTATGAGAACTAAACAGAAATATTACGAATTAGGTGAAAGATCACATAAGATTCTTGCTTGGCAGTTGAAAACAGAACAGGCTTCTAAAACAATAAATGCAATTAGAACAAGTGTAAATAAGGTTACTTATAAACCTTCAGAAATTAATGAAACTTTAAAAATTTTTTATACTGAACTATATCAATCAGAATCACAAAATAAGATTGCTGAGATAGATAAATTTTTATCACAAATAACCCTTCCAAAATTAAATTTGGAAGAACAGAAAGGATTAGATATGCCCTTTACATTAAAAGAGGTTGAAGAAGCTTTAGGATCACTTCAGAGTAATAAATCCCCAGGAGAAGATGGTTTTCCTCCTGAATTTTATAAAAAATTTAAAGATTTATTAATTCCTCCTTTTATGGAATTAATATATCAAGTGGAAAGAATGCATAAACTCCCACAATCTTTTTTAACAGCGATCATAACTGTATTGCCAAAAAAAGATAGAGATCCTTTAAAACCAACATCATATAGGCCTATTTCTTTGTTGAATACAGATTATAAAATAATAGCAAAAATTTTATCTAATAGAATATCTAAATATTTACCAAAATTAATACATATGGATCAAACAGGTTTTATTAAAAACAATCAATCGATAATATAACCCGGTTACTTAGTATAATTCATTTGGCACAAAAAAGAGAGGAAATGAGTGTGGCAGTTGCTTTGGATGCAGAAAAAGCATTTGATAGATTGGAATGGGATTTTTTATTTAAGGTATTGGAAAAATATGAGTTAGGAAAATCTTTCATACAATGGATTAAAACCTTAAATACTAATCCTCAAGCTAAAGTAGTTACAAATGGTCAGATTTCAACACCATTTTGCTTAACGAGGTCAACTAGACAAGGCTGCCCATTATCACCTGCTTTATTTGTATTGGCCATAGAACCATTAACTGAATTAATTAGAACAGATTCAGACATTGTGGGCTTTAGAGTTAATCAAGAAGAATATAAGATTAATTTATTTGGTGATGATGTTTTGATTTATTTAACAAACCCATTGCAATCTTTGCAAAGATTATCTTTTAGATTGGAAGAATATGGAAAAGTATCAGGGTATAAAGTAAGTTGGGATAAAAGTGAAATTTTACCCCTTACCAAAGAAAATTATAATCAATGTCGATTAGTAACTCAATTTCAATGGTCAATAAATGGGATAAAATATTTAGGTATTAGAGTTGATAATGATGTAAAAAATTTATATAAACAAAATTATTTGCCACTATTAAAAAAATAAAAGAGGATCTTGATAAATGGATGATGTTACCAATAACATTAATAGGTAGAGTTAATGCTGTAAAAATGAATATATTTCCTAGATTGCATTATTTATTCCAAACTTTACCAATACAATTACCTCAGAAGTTTTTTCAAGAACTGAATAAATACGTAAGGAAATTTAGACAATAGACAATAGACAATAGGTGCAGAAGTCGACCATTCGGCCCTTCAAGCCTGCACCGCCATTTTGAGATCATGGCTGATCAATTACTATCAATACCCGGTTCCTGCCTTGTCCCCATATCCCTTGATTCCCCTATCCATAAGATACCTATCTAGCTCCTTCTTGAAAGCATCCAGAGAATTGGCCTCCACTACCTTCCGAGGCAGTGCATTCCAGACCCCCACAATTCTCTGGGAGAAGAAGTTTTTCCTTAACTTTGTCCTAAATGACCTACCTCTTATTCTCAAACCATGCCCTCTGGTACTGGGCTCTCCCAGCATCTGGAACATATTTCCTGCCTCTATCTTGTCCAATCCCTTAATAATCTTATATGTTTCAATCAGATCCCCTCTCAATCTCCTTAATTCCAGCGTGTACAAGCCCAGTCTCTCTAACCTCTCTGTGTAAGACAGTCCAGACATCCCAGGAATTAACCTCGTGAATCTAAGCTGCACTTCCTCTACAGCCAGGATGTCCTTCCTTAACCCTGGAGACCAAAACTGTACACAATACTCCAGGTGTGGTCTCACCAGGGCTCTGTACAAATGCAAGAGGATTTCCTTGCTCTTGTACTCAATTCCCTTTGTAATAAAGGCCAACATTCCATTAGCCTTCTTCACTGCCTGCTGCACTTGCTCATTCACCTTCAGTGACTGATGAACAAGGACTCCTAGATCTCTTTGTATTTCTCCCTTACCTAACTCTACACAGTTCAGATAATAATCTGCCTTCCTATTCTTACTCCCAAAGTGGATAACCTCACACTTATTCACATTAAACGTCATCTGCCAAGTATCTGCCCACTCACCCAGCCTATCCAAGTCACCCTGAATTCTCCTAACATCCTCATCACATGTCACACTGCCACCCAGCTTAGAATTATCAGCAAACTTGCTGATGTTATTCTCAATGCCTTCATCTAAATCGTTGATGTAAATTGTAAACAGCTGTGGTCCCAATACCGAGCCCTGTGGCACCCCACTAGTCACCACCTGCCATTCCGAGAAACACCTATTCACCGCTACCCTTTGCTTTCTATCTGCCAACCAGTTTTCTATCCATGTCAATGTCTTCCCCCCGATGCCCTGAGCTTTGATTTTACTCACCAATCTTCTATGTGGGACCTTATCAAATGCCTTCTGAAAATCGAGGTACACTACATCCACTGGATCTCCCCCATCTAACTTCCTGGTTACATCCTCAAAAAACTCCAACAGATTAGTCAAGCATGATTTACCCTTGGTAAATCCATGCTGGCTCGGCCCAATCCTATCACTGCTATCTAGATATGCCACTATTTCATCCTTAATAAATTCTTTGGAAAGGAAAGATGTCAAGAATATCATTGGAAAAATTGACATGTAAATTTGATTTAGGAGGGTTACAACTTCCAAATTTTAAGAATTATTATAAAACAAATCAACTTAGAGTTATTGCGTCTTTTTTTGATGAAAAAAAACTGGCATGGATTAGAATAGAATTAGCTTAGATAGGAGAAAACATACCAGAAGATTTTATATATAAATGGGAATCCAAATGGATACGGGGAAAAAAAATCTCCTATATTAAGACACTTGATTGATTTATGGAATAAGGTAAATATGGACGATGAGATAAAGAAATCTTTATTAGCAAAAAGAACTTTAATTCAAAATAGGCTTATTCCTTTTACAACGGATAATAAACTTTTACATAATTGGTTCCAAAAGGGGATTAAATATATAGGTGATTGTTTTGAAGGAGGTATATTGATGTCGTTTGATCAATTAAAAAATAAATATAAAATATCAAACAACACTCTTTTCTGTTATTTTCAATTGAAGGCTTATTTACAAGAAAGGCTGGGTCAAACAATGTTGATGCCAAAACCTAGTGAAATAGAAATATTAATTCAAAAAGGAAAAATTAAAAAATTTACATCTTGTATGTACAATTTGATTCAAAAACAGACAACTAAATCAGGAATTCATAAATCAAGACAAAAATGGGAATCTGATTTGAATGTTAAAATTGATGGAAAAAGTTGGTCAAGATTATGTTCTGATAGTATGATAAATACAATAAATGTTCGACTTAGATTAATACAATATAATTTTTTACATCAATTATATATAACACCACAGAAAATAAATAGATTAAATTCAAATATGTCTGACCAATGTTTTTGATGTAATCAAGAAATTGGTACTTTTTTACATTCTACTTGGCCTTGTTTTAAAATTCAACCATTTTGGATAAATCTAAGACTTTTATTGGAACAAATTACTGGAGTACAACTCCCACATAGTCCAATATTATTTTTATTAGGAGATATTGAAGGGACAATACCAAAACTTAAATTGAATAAGTATCAGAAAAAATTTATAAAAATTGCATTGGCAGTAGCCAAAAAAGTTATCTGATTTATATTTAACTATGGATCGTTGGAATAATGAAATATATAGTTGTATTCCACTTGAAAAAATTATATATAATCTAAGAAATGAATATGATATATTTTTGAAAATTTGGCTCCCATACCTACAAAAGATAGGATTAAATACATAGGTCCTTTGAAGATAAAATTATAAAGTAATTGGGGAAAGTAAAAATAAATATTAAAATTATTTTGAACTCCATGGAGCATGTGGGGATCCTCCGATATCCAGGCAATCTTTCTCTTCTTTCTTTTCTTTCTTTCTTTAGATAAGGGTTAAGGGGAGGGGGGAGGATTAATATTATTTTTCTTTTTCTTACTATTTTATCATTACATTTATTCTTTGTAATTTTCTAAAGATTTAATAAATAAATAAAAATCAAGAACTTATCAACCTCCGCTTTAAATATGCCTAATGACTTGTGGCCTCTACAGCCATCTGTGGAAGTGAATGCCACAGATTCACCACCCTCTGGTTTAAGAAATTCCTCCTTATTTCTGTCCTAAATGAATGTCTGTTTATTCTAAGGCTGTGCCATCTGGTCATAGTCATCCTACTAAAGGAAACATCCTCTTTACAGCCACTCTATCTCCACCTTTTAATATTCAATGTGATTCCTCCACCTCCCCCCCCCCCCCCCCCCCGTTCTTCTAAACTGCAGTAAGTACAGACACAGAGCCATGTTAACCATTTCATTCCTAGAATCATTCTCATGAGCATCCTCAGGATCCTCTCCAATGCCAGCACATCCTTTCTCAGATAAGGGGCCCAAAACTGTTCACGGTACTCCAAGTGTGGTCTGACCAATGACTTATGAAGCCTCAGCATTACATCCTTGCTTTTATATTCTAGTCCTCTTGGAATGAACACTAACATTGCATTTGCCTTCCTCACCACTGGCTCAACCTGCAAGCTAACCTTTAAGGAATCCTGCACGAGGACTCCCAAAACGGATTCTTACTCTAATTCTGAATATGCAGTAGGCAAGAAGAAGGGTCTTTCAAAAATTGGGGAAATAAAATCTGAAGCTGAGCCCTAAGAAATCGTTGGTAGATCTTGGATGTAGTCCTACATCTCTTAGACTACAGAGAACACGTTACTTAACTTTCACCTCTGTACTTGGAGGTTCTGTCAGGAATGACACTGCCCTCCAATATCACAATGATTTTAATTTTTTGGCTGCATCCACCTATTCCACCAGTTTCAGCAATTGTCTGATTAGGTAGTAACATTGTGGATGGGTTGTATGGGAGAAATTTGGAGACAGGGCACAAAGCTTCAAAATTTTAACCTTTCCCTTCCAACAATACTGTGAGGCAGTGCAAGCAGAGATGGAGAGCAACCTGAAACGGTGGCAGAGGTGTTTGGAAAACTTTATAATTTGATCCAAGTTCTCTAAAATTCCTCGGCTCCTGTTCTGTACTTTTTCTGCAAAGTAACTCTTTGGATTGGGAAAAAAATGCATTTCGTTTACAGCTTATGGGAAAGTTTTATCATCTGCAGTGATAATATATTCCGGGTTGCTGTTCAGAAGTTGGGAAGCTGCAGAATTATGTTGGTGTATGCTGAGAGCCCTCACGGCGTGGTGGGGTAGGCGTCAGGGGTGAATATAAGTTATCAGTAAGCCTTCGTCATTATGGCAATGTTTCCCAGGGTTGTGCAAGAGATTTCATGATATCCATAAGTATATGTAAATAACACAGGCTGCTGCCAAGACTGTGTTGAGCAGAAAAGTGCTGTAACTCCGAGGTTTACTTTGTTTGTTATATTTGTAGTTAATAATGAAGTCAAAGGGGAGCCTGCACTCGAGTACGTTGTATGTTCTTTATAACTTTATTTTCTGCCTGTTTGACACCTTTCACCATCTTCTTTTTGTTTCTCCCGCAGTAGCTGCTCTGCTATCTTATTCGATTTCCTCTCGTACGATAAAGTCACAATGCAATCTGACAGATTCGAGACATCTGTCTGAGGTAGCTGTGAAGAAATGTCAATGGCTGCCAGCAGACCTGTGAAATCCGTACCGAACTGGATAAACATAAAGGAATCAGCTGTCGACTGAGAGGGACTGACATTCTTAGAAGGTCAAATTAAACTCACAGAATTTTATTGCAAAGCTGCTATCACAAACTTTTCATCTGTGTGGTGCTATGCAATTCAAGACAGACTGTGATGAATTTCCTGTGAATTACATAGATAAGAGTATCCAATAGGTCAAATTGGACAACCCAGACACCAGGAAAATAACACTAAGAATAGTTCTAAATTCATTCTAATCCAAGTTATTTTTACCTCTGTAAAATCCAGTATAAAGTTAGAATGCGCTCCATATGCTCTTGAGGATATTTGAGTTCCATTAAAAAAGGTCGCCAAAGCTAATACATAAAGCTGTTGCTTATCTCTGACACAATGTTTTTCCCTTTCAGAGTTATGGTAGCAAAAAAGCTGAGAAACTTGTCTAATGTCGAAAGGCCTCAACTAGTGATCCAGAGACCTGAATTCAAATTCCATCATAGCAGCTAGTTTCGTCAATGATGAAAAGCAAAGATCTAAAATCAAGTCAGAAAATTCTGGCATATTGAGCACAGCAAAGTTATTGATTTTGCTTCCCTCTCCATTGATGCTACCTGACCACCTGAGCATTTTCTGTTTTGTGTCACAATATGTAGATGAGCATCAGGAATGATTAAGGGGCAAGGCACCACATTAAAAATGTACCGCAGAATGACAAGCCACGCAGGGCCACAAAACCAGAGAATGGACACTTAAGACGTCAAGACAACAAGGTAACTGAAGGCTAGGAGCAACTGGTTGAGGCTGGCTGGTTTGATGAGTGAAGAAGGATTGTGGATCTGAACTGGATTTAAATAGACTGCAGGTGATGAGTTAAAAATGAGAGGCAGGTAACTCCTGTTAGCTGGGCAGAGACTGGAAGGAGCCTGTATGTGCAGGTCTGAAAGGACCCTCCCCCCACCCCTTACAGCCAGCCCAGGATGATCCTGATTGGTCCAGTGCAATTCGTCAATGTGCGATAGATCCAAGATAAAACTGGACAGCACCCAAGTACTCTCCCCTGGACCATACCCCTTTCAGTTGTCCAGGTACTGCACACTCTGTCCATGATGACTGGGGAGGGTGGACCTTCTCAAATGATGAACTGTGTACATAGGACCACCTTCCACTATCCTTGGCTCAGGTGGGTTTAGTGGTCCATAGACAATGGGCTTGAGACAGAACATGTGGAAGGTAGGTGTGATCGTGAGGGATGGTGGCAACTGAAGGTGGTGAGTGACTGGATTGGTGTAATGAATAATCATAAGGGATCAATGTACATGGGCAGGGTCAGATCTCAGGTGGAAAGCTAGATGCAGTCCCCAGGTTGGAGTAGTCTAGCTTGACACCACTGGCAGTTAGCTTGGCATCTGTAGGTGCAATTCACAGTGGGGACGTCCTTCCATGCCCTCATTCAAGCATTCTGGCAACAGTGAACCAGGCCCCTGATGGATGGGACCTCCAATGTTGGCTCCTCTGTGGAGAACAATGAGGGTTGGTAGTCATGAATCACTTCAAAGGGTGATATACCTGTGGCAAAGAAGGTGTGTAGCTCAGCCCAGAGCAGATATTTCTTCCATGTGGAAGGGCAAAAGGTGGCAAAGCATTGCAGAAACTTCTCCAGATGCTGATTGGTCCTTTCTAACTGTCCATTCTTTTGTGGATGATGGCTAGAAGACAAATTCACTGTGAGGGAACAGAAGGCTCTCCAGAAGTTGGAGATGAATTGGGGCCCTCAGTCTGGCAAAGCTGTGGAGATGGACTACATGTCGGAGAAACAGATCTCCCCTTACAGTGGCTGACGGAAGTTTGGGAGAGCAATTAAGTGTGCCACTTTGGAGAACTGGTCCACCACTGTCTTGATCACATTGGCCCCATTGGAAGGTGGCCAGTCCATGGTGAAATCCATAGCCATTTGGGATCATGCGCATCCAGGAACTGGCAGGGGTCACAGGAGCTCAGAGGGCTAATAATTGGAGGAATTAGACTGGGCACATTGAGGAAAAGCAGAACAAACTGATGTACATCTGGGATCCCGATGGGCGATCGGAACTGGTGTTACAATCTGTTGTGTGCTTAGATGGCTGGAGAAGGGTGAGGAATGAGCCCACTGAAGTGCCTCAGAGCACATGGCCACTGGCATGGACATGTGGTTATCAGGTGTGTCAGCTAGAGTAGGCTCGTGCTGTAGGGCCTGGGGGTTCTGGTCCTCAAAGTCCCAGACAATAAGGAGAAGAATCCGGTAGGAAGGAATGATGGGTGATTTCTATTTCAGCTGGGTCGAACTGCCATGACAAAGCGTCTGCCTTCGTGTTCTTGCTGCTGTATCTCTAGGATATGATAAAGTCAAATTGCTCGAAGAAGAGGGCCCAGTGACCCTGATGTGGGTTGAGTTGGGGGATCTGTGGTATGGATACAAAGTTCTAATGGTCAGTTCAGATCAGGAAGGGCTGGTGCTTTCTCTCAGCCAACATCTCCATTCATCCAAGGTCCATTTGAAGGTCAGTAGCTCCCTGTCTCCTACTTCATAATGGCACTGTGTAGAGTTAAACTTGTGCAAGACAAAGCAAAGGTGTGGTCTGGTCCTCACTGGGAGAGGATGACTCTGGTGCCCCACATCAGATGCGTTCACCTTTACCTCTAAAGGTCTGGAGTGGTTTGGATGGTAGAGAATGGTAGTGATGGTGAAGTGTCTTTTGACCTCCTCAGAAGTGCAGTCCATGGCAGCAGACCAAGTTATCCATGAGGTAGGTGACTTGGCGAGCAAAGTGAGAGAAGCAGTGATTAGGCTGTAGTTTCTGTTGAACCATTGATAGAAGCTAAAGCAGCCCAAGAAGCACTGTAACTGTTTGAGGGAATGTGGTCGGGGCCATTTAATGACAGCATGCATTTTCTCTGGGTCCATGGTTATGCCTTGGGGTGAAAAGAAATCACTCAGGAAGGAAATAACTGCCATTTCTCTAACTTGCAGTACAACTGGTTTGTGGGGAGATACTGAGGAATGAACGGACATAACAGACATGGTCTTGGAGTCCATGGAGAAGACGTTGAGGTACGGTAGATGAACACATACCTGTGTAGCATGTCTCGGAGGATTTCATTGATGAAGGCTTGGAAAGCAGCTGTACTGTTTGAAAGTCTGAAAGGAATCACCAAGGATTTGTAGTGGCCAGCGGGTGTTGTGGATGGCACCTTCCACTCATCCCCCGTTTGGTGTCTGGTCCCTGTGGAGTGTTTCTAACATGCTATCCATCAAAAGGAGAGGGTAGCAGTTCTTAATGTTGATTTTTTTGAGTGCATGTTTATTAATGTAGGGATGTAGACCCCTATTTTCTTGACAGAGAAGAATCCTGCACCAGCTTGGGACTGGGATGGTTGGATGGAGCCCCGCCGTAGAGCTTTAGTGATGTTGTCGTCCATATCTTCGGTCTTATGAAGCGAGGGGGAGAACAGATGACCCACTGGTGCCCAGGAGGAGGTCAATTTCCTAGTTGTGTGGTCTGTGAGGTGGCAGGGTGCCAGCCTTCCTTTTTCTGAAAGTGATGTCTATGTCATGGTATTCCTGTGGGAGTTTGTTGAAGTTAAGGGTTTCCTGTCTTCACAGAGTTACGGGATGAAGTCAACTGAGGTTGCAGGCAGGTGAGTCCCCATCTCAGCTATTCGATGACCAGACAAAAATGAGGGTCATGATTAGAAAGCCAGAGGTAACTCAGGATGAGAGGAAAGTTGGGCGAGTCAATAAACAGGAATTGGATGGACTTGCAGTGCTCTCTGATTCTCATGTACACAGGCTGTGTGCATGCTCTGACCATCCCAGACCCCAAGGGACCTCTGTCATGGGCTGTGATGTTGAAGGGGTGAGAGATGGGCTCAGGTAGAAAGTCCAAGCTGCACGTAGAGTCTGCTCTAGAAAATTGCCTGCCGTGCTGGAATCCATCAGACTCCTGTGTGCATAAAGCATCAGGACATGGAAGAGGACAGAGTGAGTGAGTCAGGCTATGGTGCTGGAATGAAGGGCCTGTGGCAGCTTACCAGGTAGAAGGCCCTGGTGGTGCCATTTTCCCAGGTGGAGTGGGCATTGATGCATGGGTGATCAGCTGCTCCACGGCAATTCTACAGGTTGTATCTCCGCTGATGCACACACTCTCGGGAGGGGTAAGGGACCTCTCTGTAACTCCATGGGTTCTGGAGGTGTGATGATGAGGTTTCCGCAGTCCGAAATAGTTCAGCGAATGGAACAGGGGTTCTGGCTGACAACTTGGAGGGTCATTCCATTACATGATTGACAATATGCAGGGATAGAGTGATGATGCTTTCAAGGTCGGTGGACATCTCCAGGGTAGACAGCTCATCTTTCAAGTGATCCAAGAGCCCATGATGGTAATAGACCAGCAACACTTCTGCTTTCCAACCATACTCCACCGCAAAGGTCCTGAATTCCATGGTGTAATCCAGCACCGAGTGTAAGCCTTGACGCAAGCAAAATATCTGATCTGCTGCCTCCATTCCACTTGCAAAATGGCTGAAAACCCGGTGCATCTCAGCGGCGAATTCCTCATTTATTGCAGATGGCGGTTTTATTGTCCGAATTAGCGGCGGCCCAGGTCAGAGCTCACCCAGTCAAAAGAGAGGAGACGCAGGCAATCTTGGCTCAGTCTGGAGAATATGAGGATGGCTGCAGCTCAAAGCGCACGACACACTGGGGCAGGAAGTTGTGGCGTCAGGTTGGGGGGTGCATCAAAGTGTTTGGGCACTGGAATCCAGATTTCTGAGGGAGGAGGTTGACTGGCATAGGATTGCTGTAGTGAGACAGAGTTGGTTGAGAGTGGCAAGTAGATGGTCAATGGCATCCTGGTCTTCAGGATTGTGTACTCTTTAAGATGGATGTCTTCCTCTAGGCGAGAAAACTCTGTTGGGTTAATTGCCATTTCACTCATCCTCTCAGGAAATGTAGAGTAGATTTGACCCAAAAGGAGAGCAGTGGAGATGATTTAATGGAGAGCAATCACTTTAATAATAAACTGCAAAATAACAATGCACACAGGACTACAAAACAAGAGAGAAAGGATGCTTAACGCAGCAAGGCACCAAGTTAACTGAAGGCTAGGGGCAACTGGTTAAGGCTGGCTGCTTCATATAAGCGAACAAGAATTGTGGATGAGAGCTGGGTTTAAGTAGGCAATGAGTTGGAAATGAGTTGCAGATAACTCCTGTTAGTTGGGTGGAGACTCCAAGGAGCCTACATGTGCAGGCCTGGCATTTTGTTTCATTCATGTACATAATCTGAGTCTAGGTTGAACAAGTGAGGGATTTCTCTTTTGAGCCAAGGAGGATGAGAGGTGACTTGATAGTGGTGTTTAAGATGATAAGATGCATACACGGAGTGGGTAGCCAGGTGGAAAAGGCCAATTCAAGGGGGCATGATTTTAAGATGATTGAAGGAAACTATAGGGGAATGTCAGAGGTAATTTCTTAACAGTGTGGGTGTGTGGAACTCCCTTCCAAGGGTAGTAGCAGATTAAAATACATTAGAGCAGCGCTTCCCAACCTTTTTTATGCATTTACACTGACCAATAACTGAGGAGACTGTGGACCCCAGGTTGGGAGGTTGGGAACCCCTGCATTAAGGGAATTTCAGAAACTCTTGGGTAGGCAGATGGATGATAGAAAAATGGAGGAGTAAAAGGTTAGATTGATGCTAAAGTAGATAAAGTGGTCAGTGCATCTCTGTGGGTCGAAGGGCCAGTACTGTGTTAGAACCCAAAATATAATGCTGGAGGAAGCACATGGCATTGAACACCAAGGCTCAAAAGTAATTTTCTGATCTTGGGCTCTTCTGTCCAGAAAAGATTATGAGAGAGATCAGACACCATCTTCCACATAATTCAAAAGTAGAGTAATCAAGTCCCTCGTCCGGCTAAAGGAAACTTTGAGTTGAAGGGAAGAAGACTAAACATGAAATGTTCTGTTCCAAATGAAGTGTCTGTTTGTAACCTCCTCCACTCAAGGTTTCTGTGCTTTTCCAATATGGCATTTTCCATCTAAGCACCATCCCATGACTCTCATGTGTTAAGCTTTCACCCTGGATCTTTCCACTTTCCTCCGTCACTTTCCTTGTATTTGTTCTTTGAACCATTTGATTACTGGTCATAATGTCATGCAGTTATACATAACACATTATCTGATTATGATCATGTGAATTGGCTTAGGGCATTTTCCTATGCTACAAGAAACGTAAGCTATCACTTTCTGACAAATCAGCGCAGGCTGGTGAGTCTGAAAGTCATTGTTCCATGCCCAATACTTGACAGCCTTCACTTTGACAGTCCAGTTGACCTCTTTTAAATGAGATACAAATGCAGTAATATTCCCATGATGTACATAGGACGAGCATTTGATGGCCCTGAGGCTGTATTTGCTGGAGTTTAGAAGTGGTGGGGGGGCATCTCATTGAAACCTATCGTATATTGAAAGATCTAGACTCCTCCTAATGAGAGAGTCCAGGACCAGAGGGCACAGCCTCAGAAATGAGAGGCATCTGTTTAGAGCAAAGACGAGGAGGAATTTCTTTAGCCAGAGAGTGGTGAATCTGTGAAATTCATTGCCACACGGCAGTGGAGACCAAGTGATTGGGTATATTTCAAGTGGAGTTTGAAAGGTTTTTGTTTAGTAAGGGTGTCAAAGGTAATGGGGAGAAGGCAGGAGAATGGGTTTGAGAGGGATAATAAATTAGCCACGATAGAATGGTGGAGTAGACTCGAAGGGCCAAATGGCCTAATTCTGCTCGAATGTCTTATGGTCTTGTGTATGCAAACCTCAAGTACATAATTGAGGAACCAGAAGACAGGTTATGTGCAGCCAGGCCTACACATTTCTACTGAGTCTAAGCCTGGACTACCAGAGCAGCACAGTAGCATAGCAATCAGCGTAACGCTTTCCAGGGGAAGTGATCAGAAGATCAGGGTTCAATTCCCACCACAGTCTGTAAGGATTTTGTATGATCTCACCATGGCCACATACATTTCCTCTGGGTGTTCCAGTTTCCTCCCATGTTCCAAAGTCATACAGGTTAGTAAGGATTAGTAAGCTATGTATCTGTTATGTAGATGCCAGAAGCATGGCGACACTTGTTGGCTGCCTCCAGCAAATCTTCAGACTGTGTTTGTCATTAATGCAAACGATACATTTCACTGTTTCCTTGTTTCAATGTACTTGTGACAAATGAAGCTAATTTTTATCTTTAAAGGAGGCTCCAGTTGCAAACAGATTTCTGGGTCTTACAAGATAAGCACTCAGTGGCCACTTTATTAGATAGAGTGGAACCCGCTGTGTCTTCTGCTGCTGTAGCCCATCCACATCAAGATTTGACGTGTTCTGTTTTCAGGGATGCTCTTCTGCACATCACTGTTGTAACATGTGGTTATTTGAGTACTGTCGCCTTCCTGTCAGTTTGAACCAGTCTGGCCATTCGCCTCTGACCTCTCTCATTAACAAGGCAATTTCAATCAGAGAACTGCCGCTCACTGGATGTTTCTTTTTTAATGCACCATTCTCCATAAACTCCAGAAACTTCTGTGTGTGAAAATCCCCAGGGATCAGCCATTTCTAAGATACTTGAACCGCCCTGTCTGGCACCAACAATTGTTCCTCCATCAAAGTCTGAACAACAAGTGAACCTCTTGACCATGTTTGCATGCCTTTATGCATTGAGTTGTTGCCACATGGTTGGCTGATTGGATACTCGCATTAATGGACAGACACACAGGTGTACCTAATAAATTGGCCACTGAGTGTATTTTCACGGCATCAGAATCCATCAAAAATCTACTACCCATTCCAAGCTTAATTCAGAAATAACCATTACCATATGTCCCACTAGAGCTTGGCAATAAGCTTCAAGCTTTGCTTTTAAATAAAGATCAGACTATTTGCTTTTTGTTTAAATCTAAAAATTTTAAAGAAAGGTGATCATTTTGAAATCTAGATTCTGTATCTTCACAGAGGGCAACTGATCCACCAGCATTCTCTTTTGCCAATTCTGACTGCAAAAGCTCATGTTCAAGAACATCAGTCAACTTTTTACTGACAGAGCGATGGCTTGATAAGAACTGTTTCATTAAGGCAAACATTGGCAAAGATGCAAGTTGAGTTGGCAAGCATGCTTTCAATCAATACAATGGATGGCCCTTTAATCATAAATAACAATCTATTTTTATGAACCCTTTGGTTTAAGTAGTTTCTTGTTAGTTTGCATATTTATTTTCCCATGTACTTTAGGTAGCAGCAACTGTTGGTAAGCTTTCTGAAGTAGCTTAAACTTGTTTTACTGTGCAGGGAGATTGATAAAAGAAATCAAACCTGTTCTAGCTGTTGGAGGGGTGTTCTGTGCAGAAAAAAATAGCTATTTGAAGCGTGCAGGCTTTTGAATACTGAGGCTAACACACACCTTTGCAAAAAGTGCATGAACTCCTGCATCTTCACTAAAAGCCACCTGTGTATTCTTCACCCCTGTCGATTTCTTCTCCTCTCACATCCTCATTTCACTGGAAGAGTATTTCCTTGCATGGGAACTTCAACAATATGAGGGCCAATTATGTACTTTGGGATGAAGAACAATGCAACTTCCGAACTCAATATACTGTGCATGAATTATGAAAGTTGATTTATTTATCAGTGCCATTCAAGACATAATAGAAGAAAGAATCAAATTTTGCATTGCAGCATAACATTATTTCACTTGAAATAATGGGTTAATTATGGTGCATAACTCTCTGTCTCTGATTCAATAGGTCACAGCACAGGGATTGTTTCAAGGATGTGAGCACACACATCTGGAATGGTACTTTCTCAAAATGGTGGTGCACCAGATAGCAGTGGCCTCTCCGGTTCCAACTAATGATGTAATTGTTTGTCCTTTATGTCTTTCTTATGATCGCAAGACTTTGCTGGATATTAAGGACACGGAGTACTGCAAGTCTACCTCATTGGTGAGTTGTTGGATAGCTAATGAGCTGACCAGCATGGGCTTGGTGTATATTGTGTAGTCACCTGCTACAGCCACCCTGGGCAGATGGTGTTGGAAGCAGTGTACAACCCAAGTGTGAACAGTGTGCTGGTATTCATGCAAGACAAAAGGCGAAAACCTGAAGGACAGCTCTCCCATCGATTCTAATTTCAAACGTTCAATCAACAGAAAATAAACTAGATCACCCACGTCCGAGTCTGAATCAGCATGAGATGAAGGATTGCTACGTGCTCATCCGGACGGAAACATGGCTCCAGGATACCACCCCTGAACTGGCTTTCCAGCTAGAGGGTTTCATCTCTCTTTGGGCCGACAGAATTCCCGTGACCTCTTGTAAGACCCGCAGTATCTTGTTAGTAAGAACTGGTGTGTGAACACTTCAGTAGTGACAACTCCCTGGCCACCTCTGGTAGACTCCTTAACAATGAACTGCATTTACTTCTATTTACCAAGGGAGTTCACTGTTATTGTGATGTGTCATAAATGCCCCTAATTATCTGTTAATTAATTTGCGGTAATATTACTTCAAGTGTTTTGTGTGTGAGTCATATGAACTGTGTTGTGCACTTAAGTCTGAAGCGATGTTGCTTTGTTTGGCGGCATACATGTGTATGGTTGAATGACAATAGACAGAAATTTAACTTGAACTTGAACTTGTTACTTTCAAAGGGTAGATAGTAAAGAGCCCTTGATATTGTTTTGAAAAAGAGCGTGTTGATGCAATTACAAAAAGGGCACTCTGGCAGTGATATCTCATTCGGAGTTTGAGATTTAATATGTCACTAAAGACTCCAGTAAATTTCTACAGATGTACAACGGAGAGCATTCTAACTGGTTACACTATCGTCTGGTATCAAGGGGCCACTGTGCCACAAAAGTAATAAATTTCATAATATATGTCAGTGATAATAAGCCTGATTCTTATTCTGATCTGATTCTGGTTCTGAAGGGCAGAATTACTTCTGGTTCCCCGGCAAATCTTCATTCCTCAGTCAACAGTTTCAAAGAGAATCCGAATTAGAATCGGGTTTATTATCACCGGCATGTGATGTGAAATTTGTTAACTTAGCAGCGGCAGTTCAATACAATACATAATATAGAAGAGAAGAAAAATAATAAATAAAATAAAAATAAATAAGTATATCAATTACAGTATATGTATATTGAATAGATTTTAAAAACTTCCAAAAAAACAGAAATACTGTATATTAAAAGAAGTGAGGTAGTGTCCAAGGGTTCGATGTTGATTTAGGAATCGAATGGCAGAGGAGAAGAAGCTGTTCCTGAATCTGTACCTCCTACCTGATGGTAACAGTGAGAAAAGGACATGCCCTGGGTGCTGGAGTTCCTTAATAACGGACGCTGCCTTTCTGAGACGCCTCTCCCTGAAGATTTCCTGGGTACCATTTTATTTTTTTCTAAGAACTTGCTGTGACCACACTGGTTGTTATATTTGCAACATCACAACTGTGACTGCAATCCGACATTCGCTGACCGCCAGCACTGGTACACCAAAAGGCTGTGTGCTTAGCCCCCTCTTCTCCTCTCTTTACACCCATGACACCGTAGATTAAGCGCAGCTCCAAAGCCATCTACAAATTTTCCAATCTGCTGTTGGTCAAGTCATGGGTGGTGATGAGTCTACGTACAGATGGAACATCAGATAGCGTAGAACCACTATGGAAACCTGAACGTCAACAACACCAAAGAGGAAATCATCGACTTCAGAAAGGGAAAGTTTGGAGAGCACACGCCATTCCTATTACTATGTCACCAACAAATTTCTACAAATCTAACATGGAGAGCACTCTAACTGGTAGCATCACTGTCTGGTATGGAAGGGCTAATGAACAGGATCAGAAAAAGCTGCAGGGGATTGTAGACTCAGGCATCTCCATTATGGGCACAAGCCTTTCCACCATCAAGGAGATCTTCAAAAGGCAATGCTTCAGAATGTTGGCATCCATTATTACGGGCCCCCACCACCTAGGACATGCCTTCTTCTCATTGCCAACATCAGAGAAGAGGTACATGAGCCTGAAGTCACATACTCAATGTTTTAGAAACAGCTTCTTCCCCTCTGCAATCAGGTTTCTGAACAGACATTGAACGTATGAACATTATCTCACTATTTTTGCTCTTTTTACATTGCTAATTTAATATTTAAATATATACCTTCATTGTCATTTATAGTATATTTTATGTATTGCGCTGTACTACTACCATAGAACAACAAATTTCATGACATATGTCGGTGTAAAGAAACCTGTTTCTGATTCGGATTGTCTTAGGTGGGTCAGAGACAGAGAGTTTGTGACTTAAAATCCCTCGAGTGGCCTGTACACATCAGGACTCAGTACACATCGGTGCAAATATGAAGAAGCTGCACCAGCGCCCCTTTCTGAGAAATTTAAAATTTGTTATGTCTCCAAATACTAACAAATTTCTACAGATGCATTATTGTAAGTATCCTGACTGGTTGTATCATGGCCTGGTACAGCAGTTCCAATGCACAGGAAGACAAGAGGCTACAGAGAGTAGTGGACACACCCTGTCCATCACAGGCACATCTGTCCACTTTAGTAACAGCATCTACAGAAAATGCAGCAATTCAAGAAGCGAGCATCTGTCTTCAGGGATCCCACAATCCACGTAATGTCCTCTTCTCAAAGCTACCATCAGGTAGAAAGTACAGAAGCCTAAAGTCCCACAAGGCCAGGATCAGGAACAGCTACTTTCCTCCAAACATCAGGTTCTTGAATCAACCCGCACAACATAAAAATACTACTTCAGCAACAGAATCCCATGGACTCCCATGGACTTGCCTTTGATAGAGTTCAAAGCAAATTTTTCATCAAGATAAGTATATGTCATCATATACTTACTACCTTGAGATTTTTTTTCTTGCAGGCATTTACAGGGAAATAAAGAAAACTGTAGAATTTATGAAACACTATATTAAAGACTGACAAACAGTGCAAAAGAAGACATATTGTACAAATAATAAAAAAAAGAAATTAAGTAAGAATCCTGAGTTGTCAAGTATTTGAAAGTGAGTCTGCAGATTGTGGAGTCGGTTCAGCATTGTACTGAGTGAAATTATCCACACTGGTTCAGGAGATTGATGGTTGTAGGTAATAACTGTTTCAGAACTTTGTGGTATAGGACCTAAGGTTTCTGAATCTCCTGCCCAATGACAATAGAGATTGGCCTACATAATGGAGGTCCTCGATAATTGATGCTGCTTTCTTATGGCAGTGTGACTTATAAAGGTGCTCAGTGATGGGGAAGAATTTGACTATGATGGATTAAGCGATATCCACCTCTTTTTATAGGCTTTACTGTTCCTGGGCATTGGTGTTTCCACAACAGGTCATGATTCAAGCAATCAGGACACTCTCCATCGCGCAACTATAGACAGTTTCCGCAAAGTTGTAGATGACATGCCAAAACTATGCAAACTCTAAGAAAGCAGCAGCTCTGGTGTGCCTTCTTTGTGGTGGTACATATGTTTTATACTGATGTCTTGTTTTGCACAGTCTTTTCTTCTCTCTTCACTTTTTTGTATAATTTATGTGTAATTTCTGTCCTGTTTGTTGTCTTAATGCCTGTAATGTCGGTGCACACTTTTCATTGTATCTATATCACCTGTGCACATGATAATAAAATCATTTGACTAGATTTCCCTCAAGGCTATTTACGTATTGTTTTACTTCCTTTCTTCTCTTTGCAAACATCTCGCTTTGATTCATTCTCCCTTTGGTATGGTCATAGATAATGCTGTGAACAAATTTGAAACTAATGTTTATTGAATGAAGTGTGGAAATAAGGCTGTGTTCAGATAATCGAATTGCGTAATTTGATGAAGATTCCTAATGCCCTCACTGGGTTTATTTTAGAGCAGCTTGTGGCTGGGCCCACTAGGGAAAAGGCAATTCTGGATTGGGTCTTGTATAATGAACAAGATTTGTTTAGAGAGATTAAGGTAAAGGAAACCTTAGGGGTGTATAATAATAGAATTCGGTTTGAGAAGGGGAAGCTAAAGTCAGATATATCAGTATTACAGTAGAGTAAAGGGAATTGCAGCAGCGTGAGGGGAGCTGGCCAAAGTTAATTGGAAAGGGAAACTAGCAGGGATGATAGCAGAACAGCAATGGCTGGATGTTCTGTGAGCAATTCAGAAGAATCAGGATAGATATATTCCGAAGAAGAAGTATTTTAAAGGGAGGATCTGGCAACTGTGGCTGAAAAAATAATCAAAGACAATATGAAATCAGAAGAGAGGGCATATAATATAGCAATAATTAATGGGAAGTTAGCGGATTGGGAAGCTTTTAAAAACCAACGGAAGGAAATCAAAATAGCAATAAGGTGAGAAAAGATCAAATATAATAGAAAGCTAGCAAAATAAAATAAAAGATTTTTTTCCCAGATAGATGAAGAGTTGAATAGAAGTAGGAGTAGATATCGGGCTGCTGAAAATTTAAACTGGAAATGTGATGTGTGTCAAAGAAATGGCAGATGAACTTAATGAGTATTTTGTGTCAATATTCACTGTAGAAGACAGCAGTAGTATGCCAGACATTGGAGAGTGTCTGGAGACAGAATTGAGTGTAGTTGCTATTATGAAGGTGCTCAGGAGTCTGAAAGGTCTGAAGGTAGATAAGTCACCTGGTCCAGATGATCCCCAGGGTTTTGAAAGAGGAAGCTGATGATATTGTGAAGGCATTAGTAGTGATCTTTCAAGAATCACTAGATTTTGGAATGGTTTCAGTGTACTGGAAAATTGCAAATATCACTCCATTCTTTAAGAAGGGAGGGAGGCAAAAGAAAGTAACTTATAATCCAGTTAGTCTGACTGGTGATTGGGAAGATGTTGGAGTCCATTATTAAGGATGAGGCTTTGGGGTTCTTGGAGGCACGTGTTAAAATAGGCCAAAGTCAGCATGGTTTCCTTAAGAGAAGATCTTGCCTGATAGATCTGTTGGAATTCCTTGAGAAAATAACTGGCAGGATAAACAAAGGAGAGTCCGTGGATGTTATGAAGCAGTTTCAGCGACAGGTTACTATCGATGCAATGCTCCTCAGACAGGATGAAGAGGTCAATACTCCCCAATGCCATTAGGCTTTACAATTCTACCGCCAGGACTTAAGAACTTTTTAAAAGCTATTATTAATGCTTTTTGAGATAGTGATTTAGATGCATATCATATTTTTTACTGAGTTAAGTATTGTATGTAATTAGTTTTGCTACAACAAGTGTATGGGACATTGGAAAAAAAGTTGAATTTCCCCATGGGGATGAATAAAGTATCTATCTATCTATCTATCTATCTATCATTTACCTGGATTTTCAGAAGGCCATTGACAAGGTGCCTCACACGAGGCTGTTAACAAGATAAGAAGCCATGAAATTACAGAAAGAATACTAACATGGATAGAAGGAGGTAAAGACTAGGAATAGTCTTTACTGGCAGAAGGCAAAGACTAGGATAAAAGGGTCCTTTTGTCATTGGATGCTGTTGACTAGAGGTGTTCTGCAGAGGTCAGTGTGGGACTACTTCTTTTCACCTTATATGTCAATGAATTGAAAGCTTTGTGGCCAATTTTGCAGATGATACAAAGATAGGTGGAGGGACAGGTAGTGTTGAAGAAGCAAGGAGTCTGCAGATAGACAGATTAGGAGAATGGACGAAGTGGCAGATGGAGTATAATATAAGGAAGTGCATGTTTATATACCACAGTAGAAGGAATAAAAGCTATTTTTAAAATATGGAAAAGTTCGGAGTTCGAGACGGTAAGAGAGTTGGGGGTTTTCATGCAGGATTCCTGAATGATTAACTTGTAGGTTGAGTTGGTGGTAATAAAGTGAAATGCAATGTTAACATTCAATTTGAGATGACTAGAATATAAAAGCAAGGATGTAATGCTGAGGCAAGTACTTGTCAACTGCATTTGGAGTATCGTTAACAGTTTTGAGCTCCTTATCTAAGAAAAGATGTGCGGGCATTGGAGAGGGTCCAGAGGAGGTTCATAAGAATTATTCCAGGAATGAAAGGGTTAACGTATGAGGAGTGTTTGATGGCTCTGGGTCTGTAGTTGTTGGAGTTCAGTAGAATGAAGGTAGCTCTCATTGAAACCTATCAAATATTGTAAGGCCTAGACGGAACAGAAATGTGGAGGAATTTCTTTAGCCAGAGGGTGGTAAATCTGTAGAATTCACTTCCATAGACAACTGTGGAGCCCAAGTCATTGGGTGTTTTTAAAGGAGATGTTGATAGGTTCTTATTAGCAAAGGTATCAAAGACTGCAGGGAGAAGGCAGGAGAATGAGGTTGAGTGGGATATCAATTCAGACATGATGGAATGGTGGAGCCAAATGGAGAAACTCTACTCCTATGCCTTATGGCCTCACTGATATCCCCCTTTCAACTAACAGCAACAAACAAAATCAAATTAATCAATTATTTTTAAGGTGTGTAAACATGACTGACCATGTAGCAGTAACTGCACATCATATGTAACCCAATCTTTACAAAGCAAGCTGAAATGTCTCAATGACCAAGATAGGTGCCATAAGAATGCAAGTTCTTTCTTTTTGTTTGACTGGAATTAATTATTATGATATTGTGGCCATCTAGTTAAAGGTCAGAATTAAATTCCAGCTTTAAATTAGGGAATTAAGCAACTAACATGATGTAATTAGCTAATTCAAACATTGATCAATGTCACATTAAAATTCTAGTTTCACTTCTCTTTCAAACAACGAGTTCAGATCTGAAATGTGAATATCATTGATTTGCCAATGAAGAAAATTCCGGACGTCAGATACTTAAAATGTGGTGGTTTTAAAATAATTAACAGTTTCAGTGTGATTTAAGGTTGAAATATGATATTCATGCATTTAACAAAAAGGTACATTTTATCAAACTCAAATCCTTTTGGTTCTAATTTTAAATCCTCATTCAAATGATTTCAGCCTGCACAGACCACTTTGGAGAGTTTCATTGAAATTAATGAAATCACCCTGCTAACACCAGTAGTTCTCTGTCCACACCATGCTATGTGTTGATGAATATCCAAGCATTATAGCTACAAATGACTCTTCAAAGTCATTTAATTATATTCTCTAAATGCACTTAGAATGCTTTCAGTATGATGTGTTTTTTTGACTTGCCTTAAAGTCAACCATTTAATGAAAATTAATTCAGTGGCCTTAATGTGAACACAGAGTTTTAACGTGTCAGATATAATGCATAATCTATCAGCTCAGTTCAGCCCACATCAATACAACCTAACAATGAGACTAGCCTGTAGAAAGCTTATAAAATAAACAAGCTACTTTGCTTTTCCCCTAGAATTTGAGCATGTAGAAGGTTTCCTGGAGATTGGAGGATGTTAAATGTAATCCCAGTAGTTTAGCTTGACATCAGTAGCAGAGAAAATGCAGGAATCCATTCATAGAGAATTTAAAAAATGTGATAATAGGACACTATTAACTTTCCCAAGTTCAGACATGTACAGACTTTAGCTTGCCTTGGTTCATCCACATAGATGCTATCGCTCAGAACCCACACCAGCACCTACCCCAGAAGGCTAAGAAAACTTAACGTTTCTCTTTTGACCCTTACCAATTTTTACAGATGCACCATTGAAAGAATTCTATTCAGATGCATTACATCCAGGTAGGTATTGTAACTGCTGTGTCCATGACCGCAAGAAATTGCAAGGCTTCCAGTCTATCAGGAAAACCAGTTTTCCCTCCATGGTCTCTGTCTACGAGGGGTGATTGATATGCTCGTGACCTAAGGTAGAAGGAGTCAATTTTAGAAAACCTAGCACAATTATTTTTCAACATAGTCCCCTCCTACATTTACACACTTAGTCCAGTAGTCGTGGAGCATACGGATCTTGGACCTCTATGAAGTATCCACAGCAGGGGTGATTGATAAGTTTGTGGCCTATGGTAGAGGGAGATGAGTTATACAGCTCTCTTTACATCCACATGCAGTTCAACACTTCGAGTGATTATGCAGAAAGTTTGAAGTTAAGAACTCATCTGGGGTGATTGATAAGTTCATGGCCTAGGGTAGAAGCAGATGTTATTAACTTCAAACTTTCAAGTTTGATCCCAAATTGCCATTTTGCATGTGAAGTGGCTTTTCAGAGATTGTACCTAGACCGCTTGTATCCTACTTGGTCACCAGACTTGAATGCCATTGATCTGTCCCATCCCCACCACAACACCTGTCTAATTCTCTCTCCAAACCCAGTGCAGCTCAAGCCCAGATATTTTGATCTCCCAACACAAAATCTGCATGAATTATTCCTTGTGCTGTTCATTTACAAAATCTGATGGCTATGAAACTACGATGGATTCAAAAGCTGTGGAGCCAAAACCAAATTGAAAGAATTGCTCATAAGGTGGTGGTGTACCTGATGATTTATCGGAAAGGCTTACCGGAGTTTTAAGACCATAAGATATAGGAGCAGAATTAGACCACTTTGGCCCCATATCCCTTCATGCCCTGAGCAAGCAGCAATCTGTCAATCTTTGCCTTGAATATACATAAATACTTGACCTCTACAGCTGCCCGGGGCATAGAATTCCACAGATTCACCACATCTGGGTAAAGAAATTTCTCCTCATCTCCATCCTAAAAGGGCATCCCTCTATTCTGAGACTATGTCCTCTGATCTTAGACTCACCCACCATAGAAAATATCCTCTCCACATCCACTCTATCAAGACCTTTCACCATTTCGATAGGTTTCAATGAGGTCACCCTTTATTCTTCTGAATTCTAGTGAATACTGGCCCACAGCCATCAAACGCTCCATATGACAAGTCATTCAATCCTGGAACCATTTTCGTGAATCTCCTTTGTACCCGCTCCAGAGTCAGCACATCCTTTTAAGATAAGGGACCTGCTCACAATACTGCTTGCTTTTATATTCTAGTTCTTCTGAAATGAATTCTAACATTGCATTTGCATTCCTCACGGAAGACTCAACCTGCAAATTAACCTTTAGGGAATCCTGCACAAAGACTCCCAAATCCCTTTGCACCCCCATTTTTTTGTGTTTTCTCTCTATTTTGTAAAGAGTCAACCCTTTCATTTTCTCTATGTGCATGACTATGCACTTCCCAAAACTGTATTCCATCTGCCATTTCTTTATTCATTCTCCTGATCTGTCTAAGCCCTTCTGTAGCCTCTCTACTTCCTCAAAACTACCTGCCCTCCAAATATCTTCCTATCGTCTGCAAACTTTGCAACAAAGCCATCATTTCCATCATCCATATCATTGACATATAACGTAAAAAGAACCTGTCCCAACACAGACACCATTGGGACATCACTAGTCACTGGCAATCAGCCAGAAAAGGCTCCCTTTATTCCCACTCTTTGCCTCCTGCCAATCAGCCATTGCTTTATCCATGCTAGAATATTTCCTGTAATACCATGGGCTCATACCTTATTAAGCAGCCTCATGTGTGGCACCTTGTCAAAGACTTTCTAAAAATTCAAGTACACAACATCAAACTATTCTCCTTTGTCTATCCTGCTTGTTATTTCTTCAAAGAATTCCAACTGTTTTTTCAGGCAAGATATTCCCTTGAGGAAACCACATACTTGTAAGATGCCTTGGGGTTTTCCTCAATCCTGCTTGCCAAGGTCTTCTCATGGCCCCTTCTGGCTCTCCCAATTTCATTCTTAAGCTCCTTCTGCTAGACTTATAATTTTCCAGATCTCTATCATCACCTAGATTTTTTTTAACCTTTCATAAGCTTTTTTTTTCTTCTTGACTAGATTTTCAACAGTCTTTGTACACCACAGTTCCTGTACCCTACCAACCTTTCCCTGTCTCATTGGAATGTACCTATGCAGAACGCCACGCAATTATCCCTGAACATTTGCCACATTTCTGCTGTACATTACCATGGGAACATCTGTTCCAAGTTCCTGCCTGATAGCTTCATATTTCCCCTTACTCCAATTAAACGTTTTCCTGACTTGTCTGCTCCTATCCCTCTCCATTGCTATGGTGATTGTGATCACTATTTCCAAAATACTCTCCCACTGAGAGTCCTGACACCTAACCAGGTTTATTTCCCAATACCAGATCAAGTACAGCCTTTCCTCTTGTAGGCTTATCTACATACTGTATTGGGTCAGGAAACCTTCCTGAACACACCTAACTCCACCCCATCTAAGCCCCTTGCTCTAGGAAGATGCCAATCAATATTGGGGAAATTAAAATCTCCCATCACGACAACCCCGTTCCAGAATCTGTCTCCCTATCTGCTCCTCGATGTCCCTGTTACAATTGGGTGGTCTATAAAAAACACCCAGTAGCGTTATTGACCCCTTCCTGTTCCTAACTTCCACCCACAGAGACTTGGTAGACAATCCCTTCATGACTTCCTCCTGTTCTGCAGCCGTGACACTATCTCTGATCAGCAGTAACACACCCCCACCTCTTTTGCCTCCATCCCTGTCCTTTCTGAAACATCTAAAGCCTGGCACTCTAAGTAGCCATTCCTGCCCCTGAACCATCCAAGTCTCTGTAAAGGCCACAACATCATAGCTCCATGTACTGAGCCTCTAAGATCATCTGCTTTGCTCATGATACTCCTTGCATTAAAATAGACACATCTCAAACCATCAGTCTGAGTGCATCCCTTCTCTATCGCCTGCCTATCCTCCCTTTCACACTGCCCCCCTTTCTCTATTTGTGAGTCAACCACCCCTTCGTCTGTCTCTTCAGTTCGGTTCCCACCCCCATCCATTCTAGTTTAAACTCTCCCCAGTGGCCTTAGCAAACCTCCCTGCCAGGATACTGGTCCACCTCGGATTCAAGTGCAACCCATCCTTTTTGTACAGGTCACGCCTGACCAAATTAGGTCCCAATGATCCAGAAATCTGAATCTTTGCCCCCTGCTCCAATCTCTCAGCCACGCATTTAGCCTCCCCCTCACTCTGTTCCTAAATTCACCACGGCATGGCACAAGTAGTAATCCTGGGATTACTACCTCTTGTGGTTCTGCTTCTCAGCTTCTTTCCCAACTCCCTGTAGTCTGTTTTCAGGACCTCCCCCCTTTTCCTACCTACATTGTTGGTACCAATATGTACCACAACCTCTGGCTGTTCACCTTCCCACTTCAGGATATCATGGTCGTGATCAGAAACGTCCCGGACCTTGGCATCTGGGAGGCAAACTACCATCCATGTTTCTTTCCTGTGTCCACAGAATCGCCTGTCTGACCCCCTAACTATAGAGTCCCCTATCACTGCTGCCATCCTCTTCCTTTCCCTACCCTTCTGAGCCACAGGGCCAGACTCTGCGCCAGAGGCACGGCCACTGTTGCTTCTCCCAGGTAGGCCGTCCCGCCCCTCTCCCCCCCCCCCCCACACTCAACAGTACTCAAACAGGAGTACTTATTAAGGGGTCAGCCACAGAGGTACTCTCTAGTATTAGATTTGCCCTTCCCTCTCCTGACTGTTACCCACTTACCTGTCTCCCAGGCCCAGGTGTAACTACTTACCCATAGCTCCTATCTATCACCACCTCACTCTCCCTGACCAGACGAAGGTCATCGAGCTGCATCTCCAGTTCCCTAACCTGGCCCCTAAGGGGCTGTTGCTTGATGCACCTGGCACAGATGTAGCCGTCCGGAGGCTGGGAGTCTCCTAGACATTTCACATCTGACACCCTGTACAAAACACCGACCTCGCAGATATACTTCCTATTCTTATTCTTCACAAGTAACTTATTTTGCCTCGATGGGTTATCACTGAAGCCCCATTGAGCCAAAGGCCTCCTACTCTGACTCCTATTCTGGCGCCCACTCTATAAAGCTATCTTCTTTTTAAATTCTTCCCACCAGCCTAACTCGCTGATCGCCCACGCGCCTGTGCAGTCGTGCTTTGATCAATCCACTGAAGAAAAAATATGTAAACATCTATAAATTTATCCAAACAATCATCTCTTCAGTTTGTTTTCTCATTCTCAAAAATCCTCACTACTTGTACTTAACATCTTTAAATTGTTACAATCACATAATTATCTCCATGATACTGTATGTGGTGCAGTTTATATGAAACTTAACATAAACATTGAAGAAAAACTCAAATTAACAAATGCAACAAAGTCAATTCAACAATATATTTGGAACATGACAGAATATTATGAAATCATTTGGACCATTCACCCTTTACTTATCTTTCAGCACTCCCTGTCTACCTGGTTCTGCTTTCAAATTGTCCTGCATTCCAACTTTCCTTCACACCCTATCCGGTCAAGTTTCACCTTTTGTGGCTAGTGCTACCCCATCCGAAACAGGCACATTCAGCTCTGTTCCCGTCTGAACTTTCCACCCACAACCTTGCTAGTAATAAAATGTCCTGTCTAGTTATGCAGCATATATAACTGTCTGGTATGGGATTTGCAGGACATCTGACTCCAGGACCCTGCAATGAATTGTAAGGACTGCTGAGAGAATCATCAGGGTCTCTCAGCCCATGCTACCCCCCCACCCCACAATTCAGAACATGTACCAGAAGCTCTGTGTTCACAGTGCTCTCAACGTTGTCAAGGGCCCTTCCCATGGTCCTACAATCTCATTGACCTCCTACTATCAGGCAGAAGGCACCACGGTATAAGAGCAAAGACTGTTAGTCTGGATAACAACTTCTTCCTCCAGGCTGTGAGACATCTGCTAACAAACACCCTACAACATTCCATTGTTGTAAATGCGCTTTGTGTCAACTAGTACATCTACATATTTTATTATGTGTTAATATTATTTTATGAGGTATATATGATATATGTACTGTGTTTTGCACCTTGGTCCCATAGGAACATTGTTTCATTTGCAGTATATATGTGTACGGTTGAATGACAGTAAACTTGAACTTGAGTACACAAAAAAAAAGCAATTTTTCACGGGTTGCCTAGAGTTATAAAAATGAAACATTCCATGTCACTTCTTTTGTGGGCTCTCTCAGTCTCAAACTCCATCATCAACAGTGATGGGCAGTCTGAATAATGGGAGCTATAGCCTACATTTTTTTTAAACATAGGCTACTGTGAGAGGCAAGGGAGGAGATTGCTGAGGCTCTGCTGATGATCATCAATGGGGACAGGAGAGGTGCTGGAGGATTGGAGGGTTGCAAATGTTGTTCCCTGATTCAAGAAAGGGAGTAGAGATAGCCCAGGAAATTATAGACCAGTGAGTCTTACTTGAGTTGTTGGTAAGTTGATGGAAAAGATCCTGAGAGTCAGGATTTATGAACATTTGGAGAGACATAATATGATTAGGAATAGTCAGCATGGCTTTGTCAAAGGCAGGTCATGCATTACGATCCTGATCCTGATTGAATTTTTTGAGGATGTAACTAAACACATTGATGAAGAAAGAGCAGTAGATGTCGTGTATATGGATTTCAGCAAGGCAGTTGATAAGATACACAATGTAAGGCTTATTGAGAAAGTAAGGAACATGGGATCCAAGGGGACATTGCTTTGTGGATCCAGAAATGGCTTGCCCACAGAAGGCAAAGTGTGGCTGTAGACAGGTCATATTCTGCATGGAGGTCGGTGACCAGTGGTGTGCCTCAGGGATCTGTTCTGGGACCCTTTCTCTTTATGATTTTTATAAATGATCTGGATGAGGAAGTGGAGGAATGGGTTAATAAATCTGCTGATGACACAAAGGTTGGGGGTGTTATGGACAGTGTGGAGGGCTGTCAGAGGTTACAGGGGGACATTGATAGGAGGCAAAACTGGGCTGAGAAGTGGCAAATGGTGTTCAACCCAGATGTGTGTGATGATTCATTTTGGAAGATCAAGTATGATGGCAGCATATAGTATTAATGGTAAGACTCTTGGCAGTGTGGAGGATCAGAGGGATCTTGGGGTCTGAGTCCATTGGACACTCAAAGCTGCTGCACAGGCTGACTCTGTGGTTAAGAAGGCATACAGTGCTCTGGCCTTCATCATCCGTGGGATTGAGTTTAGGAGCCAAGAGGTAACGTTGTCGCTATATAGGACCCTGATCAGACCCCACTTGGAGTACTGTGCTCAGGTCTGGTTGCCTCATTACAGGAAGGATGTGGAAATCATAGAAAGGGTGCAGAGGAGATTTGCAAGGATTTGGCAGAGGATGAGAGGTAACCTGATAGAGGTGTATAAGATAAAGAGAGGCATTGATCCTGTGGATAGTCAGAGGCATTTTCACAGGGCTGAAATTGCTAACATGAGAGAGCACAGTTTTAAGGTGCTTGGAAGTAGGTACAGAGTTGTTAGGGATATGTTTTTTATGCAGAGAGTGGTGAGTGCCTGGAATGTGTTGCCGGCGATGAGGTGGAGGCAGATACGATGGGATCTTTTAAGAGATTCGTGGACAGGTACAGGGAGCTGAGAAAAATAGAGGGCTATGGGTAACCCTCGGTAATTTCTAAATAAGTACTTGTCGGCTGAAGGGCCTGTATTGTGCTGTATGGTGTCTATGTTTCAATGTTAAACTCCTTCATTTTCTCACCTCTTGCACCTGCATTTGTCAACCACCTCCATCTAAACTCAAGTGTCTAGATTTTATTCCACTCTGAATCAAGAATAGTATTTACAACATTGTCTCCATTCTTGTTGATTTTGCTTCTAATCTAATCTCACCCAGAATTTATTATCTGAGTCAGACTTTCTGCTTTTTTTTCACGTAACAGTTGTTCTTGTGTTCTTTATTTGGGTTGGATCTTCATCCACTATTGCACAATTGGAATCCATGTTACGCAGATCTGCTCCTGTTCAAGGTGTGCAGTGTTCCTGATGCCTTTCTTCTGATATCAGCCAATGTTACTCTAGGATCTGTTTAGTTCAAAGTTCACAGTAAATTTATTATCAAAGTCATTGTCTTTCTATCAGCAGCTTCCCCATCTCATGTCATCTCTGTGGTGTTTTATTCAACAGCACTCCACCATTACTACATTCACAGGTATATTGTATGTGTCAGAATTCTGCTATAGTTCAACTCTTACATTGTTTGCATGTCTTTCAGTTTGAATTCACAATCACAGCATGGATCATCATGAACTGATTTTTTACACTTAACTCCATTCCTGCATTAACACTTCATTATCAAATTTGATAAATGCAGCATACAATCTCAATGACCTCCCTACATCAGGCAGAAGGCACCGTGGTATAAGAACAAAGACTGTTAGGCTGGATAACAACTTCTTCCTCCAGGCTGTGAGACTTCTGCTAAGAAACACTCTACTAATATCCAGGACACATTATTTATGATATTCTACTGCTGTATATTTAACTATATGTTATATATGCACTTTATGTCAACTTGTACATCTTGTAAATAAAGGGCCTATTTTCCAATTGCTTAATGAATATTTCACTTTCTTTCTCTCTTCCCCACTCTCCTCCTCTCTCTCTCTCTTGCTTTCTCTGCCTCTCTCTGTCTCATGCTCTCTCTCTCCCTCCACCACTATCCTGATAAAACAACAATTATCTATCATAATTATTTAAAAATCTCAAAATATTATTTAAATATTATTATGAATTATAAATAAAATGTAATGCTCTGGAAATACACAGCAGATGAAACACAATTTTAAAAACAAAAAAAGGCTAAAAAATTTTATGAACCTTTATGGGTTCAGCTAAGAAATGGCAAGGATAAAAGGACCCTGATGCAGTTATATAAAGGCTTCCATACGGTAGCTGGAATGTGAACTGCAGAATACAAGGGGAAATAGAAAAGCTGTGTCAAATTATGATAGTCATAGGAGATTTTAACATGCAGGCAGGCACTGGGAAAATCAGTTTGGTAATGGATCTCAAGAGTGTGAATTTGTTGAATGCCTATGGGATGGGTTATTCGAGCAGCTTGTCGTTGAACCTACCTGGGGATCAGCTATACTGGATTGGGTGTTATGTAATGACCCAGAGGCGATTAGGGAACTTCGGGTAAAGGAACTGTTAAGAGGCAATGATCACAATATGATTGAGTTTAACTTGAAATTTGATAGGGAGAAAGTAAAATCCAACATAGCAGTACTTCAGTGGAGTAAAGGAAATTACAGTGGTATGAGAGAGGAGTTAGCCAAAGGAAGCTGGAAGGAGGTGCTGGCAGCAATGAAAGCAGAGCAGCAATGGTGTTAGTTTCTTGGAAAAATGAGAAGGGTGCAGGATAGATGTATTCCAAAAACAAAGAAATACTTAAATGGCAAAATAGTACAACCGTGGCTGAACACGGAAGTCAAAGCAAATGTAAAAGCAAAAGAGACAGCATAAAACAAAGCAAAAATTAGTGGGAAGATAGAGGGATAAGAAGCTTTTATAAACCTAATGAAAGCAATTAAAAGAATCATTAGGAGGGAAAAGATGAAATATGAAAGAAAGCTAGCAAACAATATCAAGGTGCATAGTAAAAGCTTTTTCAAGCATATAAAATATAAAAGAGAGATGAGAGTGGATATAGGACTGCTAGAAAATGAGGCTGGAGAAATATTAGTGGGGAAAAGGAGATGGCAGATGAACTAAATGAGTATTTTGCATCAGACATCACTGTGGAATAAACTCTCAGTGTGCCAGATGTTGAAGGGTGTGAGGGAAGAGAAGTGAGAACAGTTGCTAATACAAGGGAGAAGATGGTCAAAAAGCTGAAAGGCCTAAAGGTGCATAAGTCACCCTGATCAGATGAACTACACCCTAAGGATTCTGAAAGTGGTAGTGATAGAGATTATGGAAGCATTAGTAATGATCTTTCAAGAATCATTGGACTCTGGCATAGTGCCAGAGGACTGAAAAATTGCATATGCCATTGCACATTTTAAGAAAGAAGGGAGGCAGCAGAAAGGAAATTATAAACCAGTTAGCCTGACTTCGGTGGTTAGGATGATGTTGGAGTCAATTGTTAAGGATAAGGCGATGGAGTACTTGGTGACACAGGACAAGATAGAACAAAGACAGCATGGTTTCCTTCAGGGAAAATCCTGCCTGACAAACCTGTTGGAATTCTTTGAGGAGATTACAAGTAGGATAGATAAAGGGGATGCAGGGCATGTTGTATATTTGGACTTTCAGAAGGCCTTTGACAAGGTGTCACATATGAGGCTGCTTCTCAAGTTAAGAGCCCATGGTATTACAGGAAAGTTACCGACATGGTTAGAGCATTGGCTGATTGGTAGGAGGCAACAAGTGGGAATAAAAGGATCCTTTTCTGGTTGGCTGCCAGTGACTAACAGTGTTCAGCAGGGGTCAGTGTTGGGACCACTTCTTTTTATGCTGTATGTCAGTGATTTAGATGATGGAGTAGATGGCTTTGTTGCCAAGTTTGCAGATGATATGAAGACTGGTGGAGGGGCAAATATAGTTGTGGAAATAGGAAGGTTGAAAAAGGACTTAGACAGTTTAGGAGAAAGGACAAGAAAATGGCAAATGAAATACCATGTTGGAAAATGCATGGTCATGCACTTTGGTAGTAGTAATAAATGTCCAGACTATTTTCTAAACAGGGGAGAAAATCCAAAAATCTGAGATGCAATAGGACTTGGGAGTGCTTGTGCAGAACACCCTGAAGGTTAACTTGCATTTTGAATCGGTGGTGAGGAAGGCAAATGCAATATTTTCATTCATTTCAAGAGGTCTAGAACATAAGATGCTGATGCTGTATAAGGCACTGATGAGGCTTCACCTTGAGCATTGTGAACAGTTTTGGGCTCCTCATCTAAGAAAAGATGTGCTGGAGGTTCAGAGGAGGTTCACAAGGATGATTCTGGGAATGAAAGGGTTATCAAATGAGTAACGTTTAATGGCTCTGGGCCTGCACTCGCTAGATTTTAAAAGGATGAGGGAGGGGATCTCATTGATGTTGAAAGGGATAGACAGAGTAACGTGGAAAGGATGTTTCCCATCATGGGGAGTCTAGGATCAGAGGGCACAGCCTCAGGATAAAGGGACATCCATTTAAAACAGATGTGGAAAAATTTCTTTAGCCAAAATGTAGTGAATTTATGGAATGTGTTACCTCAAGCAGCTGTGGAGGCCAGGTCATTGGGTGTATTTAATATGGAGATTGATAGGTTCTTGATTGACCACAGCATCAAAAGTTATGGAGAAAAGGCTGGGGAGTGGGGCTGAGGAAGGGAAAAATGGATCAGCCATGACTCGATGGTGGAGCAGACTCAATGCACCAAATAGCCTAATAATGTTTCTGTGTCTTATGGTCTTATGTATCCCATTAAATACAAAAGTTTGAACCCGCTGAAGCTATTCAGCAGGTAAAATACGATCTGTGTAGAGAGAAACAAAGGTATTGTTTCAGAACTGAGACACTTTGTCAGACGTGTTTTATTAATCTTTCAATCATGATTTCATGTTGATAACCTTTCACCCAGATTGGAGACAAAAGAGACATCAGGTGCTGGAATCTGAAGCCAGCAACAAATTGGTGGAGGAACTCAATGTGTCTGTCAGCATCTGTGGAAGGAAATAGACAGGCATTGTTTTGGGTCGATCCTGATCTATTGAGTTGCACTAACAGTTTTTTTTATTTCATCAGAATTAGTATTTTCTGCCAAGAAAGTGGGTTTTGGTTAAAGCCCAACCAAAAAAAGCCAAACAAAATTGATGAAAATGAATTTGACAAAGGAAATTAACAGTAATAATGTACAGCTTAACATGGTGAGTATTCTTGGAAGAGAAATGGTTTGAAATTAAGCAGCAACACAAAACCAAACATCATTGGCCTGAAATGTTAACAAATTAAAGATATTTCCACCAGCTTTGTTTAGTTCTTTGTCAAAAGTTTCAGTGACATAGATCACGAAGGCAAGTCAATAAAAGAGGTAACGCAGCAGCACCAGGGGCCCAGGTTCAGCCCTGACTCCTTGCACAGTTCGTGTAGAGGTTGCACCTTCCCCTTCAGAGTTCATGGATTTCCTGTAGGTTCTCCTGTTTCCTTCCACATCTCAGAGATATGCGGATTGGTGGGTTAATTCTCCACTATAAATTTTCCCATGTAGCAGAGTTGTAGAATCCGGGGTGAATTGATGATAATGTGGGGAGAATAAAGTGTAGGATTAGTGTAAATGAGTGATTGGTGATTGAGGCAGGCTTGATGGATGAAAAAGTCTGTTTTCGAGCTGTATCGCTCTATGACCTAATAACTTCAAGTTCATTTTTAGAAGAAGAGAAGTTCTTTAGTGGAATGGGAATCTATGCCCTTGAAACCATTGCCTGAAATCTAATCTTAGCATACTATATGGTAACTTTCAAAAGTGACTTGGATAAAGACTTAAGGACCAGAAAATCCAAGGCCATTTTGAAAAGAGCAGAAGAGTGATTGAATTTTTGCTATTTTTTTCGAAGGACTGGCACAGACATGATGGCTTTAAAGGCATCCAACTGCACTATAAAGTTCTGCACTTCCAGGAACTAGAAAATGAAGCTTCCCTTGGATAGTTTACCAAATCCCAACATAGAAACAATTACTGGAACTATATTCCTTCATTCTATAAAGGTTTGGCACATTCTTCCATTTTAAGGGTCTCAAAAGGAAATGAATACTGAATTTTTACTTTGACTCAGATAAGACTGAACTTATAAACAAATAGATGTTCCAATATTTACAGCACAAATAGATGATGCCTGTGACTAGTGGCACATGTGTTAATCATTTATTGGTCATAGTCAAACAAAAAATTATTTTAGACATTCATTCCTTTATTTTGGGACTGCCTGGTGATGGAAGCCATTGAAATAAAACTAGAGGAAAAGAATTTTAACAAAGACAAAAGTCTCGCTCTACATTAGAACTGGAATTTGATTGTAAACAATTTGGGACAGCAGAAACATGATGAAGACTAACCAATCAGGAGGGACGGATGACGGGGAATATATATACCACCAGACTAGATGTGACCAGGCATCATCCCTGATGAAGATGACAGAGTTTGTCATTGAAACATTGGTTAAAATCGATACTTGTACCCAGCTGAAAACCCAAGGAAAGGTATGTTCTTTGTGTGAGATGTAAGAGCTCTGCTCAGCCTTAGTCCCCAGTCATACACTGAATGAAGTGTATAGAGCTGCAACTCCTTAGAGACAATGTTAATGTGCTGGAGTTGCAGCTCAATGACCTTCGACTTACGTGAGAGAATGAAGAGATAATAAATAGGAACTACAGGGAGGCAGTCACCATGTCATAGCATGAGGCAGGTATCTGAGTGACTGCTAGGAGAGGAAAGGGAATATGCAGCGAGTGAAGAATACCCCTGTGGCCACTCCCCTGAATAGGAAGCATACCCCTTTGGAGAGGACTACCTAATAGGAGGAAGCCACAGTGACCGGGTCTCTGGCACTGAGTCTGGCTCGGTGGCTCAGAAGGGAAGGAGGGATAAGAGGAGTGCAGTAGTGATAGGGGATTCCATAGCTAGAGCAGCAGACAAGAGATTCTGCAGGCATGAAAGAGATGCCCGGATGGTATGTTGAGTCCCAGAAGCCAGGGTCAGGAACGTCTCAGATTAGGTCCATAGTATTCTAAAGGGGGACAGGCAGCTGGAAGTCATGATACATATTGGTACCAATGACATAGATAGGAAAAAGGAAGAGGTCCTGAAGAGAGAATATAGGGAGTTAGGGAGAAAGCTGAAAAGCAGGACCTCCAGGGTTGTAAACTCTGGATTGCTGCCTGTGTTATGCGCCAGTGAGGGTAAGAATAGGATGATTTGGCAGATGAATGCATGGCTGAGGAATTGGTGCAGGCAGTAGAGTTTCAGATTTCTGGATCATTGGGATGCCTCTGTAGAAGATATGAACTTTACAAAAAGAATGGTTTACGCCTGAACCCGAGGGGGACCAATATCCTTGCAGGCAGGTTTGCTAGAGCTGTTAGGGAGGACTTAAACTAATTTGGCAGGGTGATGGGAACCAGAGTGATAGGGCTGAGGCTGGGACAGTTGGAAAATAAGTAGATGCATTGTGCAATGAGACTGTGAGTAAGGACAGGCAGATGATAGGGCAAAAATGCATCCAATGGGATGAGTTGAAGTGTAACATGGTGGCAAAATTGTAAAGGATGATAAATACAAGACCAAAGGTGTTTATTTGAAATCACACAGTATACAGAATAATGTAGATGATCTTGCAGCACAGTTTGAGATTAGCAGGTATAACATTGTGAGATTCATTGAGTCATGACTGAAAGAATTTTGTGTAGGGGAGTGGGTTTGATGTTTCTCCCTGAAATACTTTCATGTTTTTCTTTGTTTTGTGGTATCTGGAGAAGAATGATTTCAGAGTTTATATGGATACATATTTTGATAATAAATGAACCTTCGAACTGTTTTGAACCTTTGAAGATCATATGGGAACTTAATAACCAAAGATACAGATTGTATTGAAAAGACAGGCAGGTAGGCATAGGGTCTGGGGTGGCTCTGTTGGTAAAAACTGAAATCAAACCTTTAGAAAGAGGTGACAAAGGATCAGAAGATATAAAATCCTTGTGAGTAGGGTTAAAAAACTGTAAGGCTAAAAAGACCCTGATGGGAGTTATAAACAGGCCTCCAACAACAGCTAGGATGTGGAATACAAATTACAATGGAAGATGGAAAAAGCATATATAAAAGGCAATGTTGTGATATTCATGGAAAACTTCAATATGGAGCTAGATTGGGAAAATAGGAAGGTAATGGATCCCGAGAGAGGGTTTTTGTAGAATACCTATGAAATGGCTTTCTAGAGCAGCTTGTGATTGAGCCCAATAGGGAAAAGGCAATTTTAGATTGGGTTTTGTGTAATGAACCAGATTTGATTAGAGAACTTAAGATAAAAGAACAATTTGGCAGCAGTGATCATAATATAATAGAATTAACCCTGCAGTTTGAGAGGGAGAAGATAAAGTCAGATGTATTATTATTACAATAGAGGAAAGGGAATTATGGAGGCATGAGGGAGAAGCTGGCAAAAGTTGATTGGAAGGGTACACTAGCAGGGATGATTGCAGAAAAACATGGGTGGAGTTTCTGTGACCAATTCAGAAGGCAGATGATAGATGCGTCTCAACAATGAAGGAGGAATCCAAAGGGAGGATAACACAACTTGGCTGACAAAAAGACAGCGTAAAAGATGGTAGAAGCAAAAACATCAAAGATTTTTAAAAGATGATTAGATAGTTTCATGAATGTGAAGAAAATGAAAGGGTATGGACGTTGTGTAAGCAGGAGAGATAAGTTTATATATCCGTTAGATTACTAATTTAATTGGTTCAACACAACATTGAGAGTAGTTACCAGACCACAAAGGATCAATGAAAAACCACATACAACAAAATGTACAACCAACCACTGCAAAAGATGACTAAAGCCCAATGTATACTTCTGCATCGCATCTATGCAGGTACGGTGTACCCTACGCTGTATCTACACCGTAGGGTGACGCGCACTTACCCAAAAAAGTAACTCACATGCCGCGGCAACGCAGACCACAACAACTGTGGTTGGTTCGCTTGGTAACGTTGCATTTCCTCTTACGCATTTCCGGTTGCTTCTTCTCCACCATGTCTGTACACTGATGCAAAATAGATGAACCAGATTGTCAAATCTACCTGCCGACATGCGAAAATGTTTGAAGTACATTTCCTTGTCCATGTCGCTCACAAAGAAACTCAATACAGTGGCATAGAAACCCCACCGCCAACTAGTGTTTTGGTGCACACCAACTCATGCTCACTATGGCATAGAGCCTACGCAAAAGTGACAATCAGGCCTACGGCGTAGCTTATATGCACAAGTATAAATCAGCTTTAACTGTGCAAATACAAAATAATCACTGTAATAATAAATCAATAAGCAATAAATATCTAGAACATGAGATGAAGAGTCCTTGAAAGTGAGTCCATAGACTGTGGGAACAGTTCAGTACTGGGGTGAGTGAAGTTGAGAGTGAAGTTATCCCCTCTGGTTCAAGAGTTCAGTCATCTGGACCAGATGGATGACACCCCATGGTTCTGAAAGAGGTAGCTGAAGATATTGTGGATGCATTAGAAATGATCTTTCAATAATCATCAGATTCTGGAATGGTTCCAGAGAACTGGAAAATTTCAAATGTCAGTCCACTCTTTAAGAAGGGAAGGAAGCAGAAGAAAGGAAATTATAGGCCAGTTCACCTGATTTCAGTGGTTGGGAAAATATTAGAATCCATTATTAAGGATGAGATTTCAGCATACCTGAAGACACATGATAAAATTGGCCAAAGTCAGCATGGTTTCCTTAAGATGAAATCTTCCCTGACAAATCTGTTGGAATTCTTTGAGGAAATAACAAGCAGGATGGTCAAAGAAGTACCAGTGGATATTATTTACTTCGATTTTCTGAAGGCCTTTGACAAAGTGCTGCACATAAGGCAGCGTAAAAAGCAAAGACTCCATGATATTACAGGAAAGGCACTAGTAAGAATAGGCTGGCTGACTGGCAGGAGGCAAAGAGTGGGAATAAAGGGAGCCTTTTCTGATTGGCTGCCGGTGACTAGTGGTGCTCTGCAGTGGTTGGTATTGGGACCATTTCTTTTCACAATGTCAGTTATCGGATGATGGAATTAATGGCTTTGTGGCCAAGCTTAAAGACTATACAAAGAAAGGTAGAGGGGCAGGTAGTGTGGCGGAAGCAGAGAATCTGCAGAAGGACATAGACCGAATTGGAGAAAAGGCTAGAAATTGGCAAATGGACAATAGTGCAGTGTTGTTTATGGTGAGTCACTTTTATAGAAAGAATATTATTTCCTTGGGCAGGATTCCCTAAACGTTAACTTGCAGGTTGGGTCGGTGGTGAGGAAGGCAAATGCAATGTCCAGAGGACCAGAACACAAAAGCAAGGATTTAATGCTGAGGCTTTATAAGGCATTAAACAGACTGCAGTTGTGAGCTGTTTTGGACTCCTTATCTAAAAAAATAGATATGTTGGCATTGAGGAGGGTCCAGATGAGGTTCACAAGAATGATTCTGGGAATGAGAGTGCAACATATGAAGAGCATTCAATGGCTTTGGGCCTGTACTCATTGGAGTTTTGAAGAATAAGGGTGTGAATCTGATTGAACCCTATCAAATATTGAAAGGCTGAGACAAAGTTGGTGTGGAGAGGATGTTTCTTATAGTGAGGGAGTCTAGGAACAGAGGGCACAGCTTCAGAATAGAGGGACATCCCTTTAGAACAGACATAAGGAGGAATTTCTTTAGCCAGATGGTAATGAATCTGAGGAATTTATTGCCATAGACAGCTGGGAAGACCAAGTCACCGGATATATTTAGAATTGAGTTTAATAGGTTCCTAAACAAAAAAATTCTCCAGATGCTGGAGATTCAAAGCAATACACACAAAAATGATGGAGGAACTCAGCAGGTCAGAAGCATCTATGGCGATGAATAAACAGTAAATGTTTCAGGCTGAGGCCCTTCTTCAGGACTGGAAAGGAAGGGTGAAGACACCAGAATAAAAAGGTGGGAGAGGGTATGGAGGATAGCTAGAATGGGATAGTTGAATTTAATGGAGAGGAGAGAGGAATGTAAGATGAAGGAAATAAGTTGGGACCCGGGGGAGGGGATCGGCAGGTGAGAAGATGTAAGAAGGCAGACTGGGAATAGAGGAAGAGGTGAGAAAAAAAGGATTTTTTTTACTGGAAGGAGAAATCGATCAGGTTGCAGGCTACCTAGACAGAACATAAGGCAATGCTCCTCCAACCTGAGTGTGGCTTCATTGTGGCACAAGGGGAGGCCATGAGCCGTCATGTCAGAATGGGAATGGGAATAGGAATTAAAATGTCTGACCATCAGGAAGTTCTGCTTTCGATGGATGGAGCAGAGGCGCTCAATCAAGCAGCCACCAATTTAGGGTGGGGTGTCACCATTGTTGAAGAGGCTGCATCGGGAGCACCGGACGCAATGGACGACCCCAGCAGATTTACAGGTGAAATGTTGCCCCACCTGGAAGGACTGTTTGGGGCTCTGAATGGAGATGTGGCAGGAGATTGATGGGCAGGGGTAGAATCTTGCCACTTCCAGGGATAATTCCTGGGAGAGAGATTAGTGGGGAGGGACAGATAGACAAGGGATTCATGCAGGGAGTTACCCCCACAGAATGTGTAGAGACAGAGGGGTGGAAAGATATGAATGGTGGTAGGATCCCTTTGGAGATGGTGGAAGCTGTGGAGAATGATATGTTGATGGCAGAGGGTCATGGCGCAGCAGGTAAGGACAAGAAGAACTCTACAACTGTTAAAGCAGCGGGAAGATGAGGTGAGCACGGATGTTTGGGAAATGGAGGAGATGCAGCTGAGGGCAGCATCAATGTTGAAGGCAGGGAAGCACCATTCTTTGAAGAAGGCGGACATCTCTGATGGTTTTAAAAGGAAGGTCACGTTCTAGGAACAGATGCAGTAGAGGTAAGCGAACTGAATAAAGGGAATAGTAGACAGGTTGGGAATAAGTATTGTCAAACAAGATGACCTTGGGAATTGATAGGTTTATAAAAGATGTCGGTTGACAGTTTATCTCCAGAGATGCATACAGATAGTTCTGGGGGGTGGGGGAAGGGGGGGCTAGGGGATGTGTCAGAAATGGGCCAATTGAATTTAGAGGTAGGTGGATGTTAGGGGCCAAGTTGATGAAATTGATGATTTCAGCACAGGCGCATGAAGCAGCACCAATGCAATTGTCAATGTAGCGCAGGAAGAGTTGGGAAGCATTACCAGAGAAGGCTTGGAACATTCATTTTTCTATATAACTAACGAAAAGGCATGCATAGCTGAGTCTTGAGTGGGTGCCCATGGCTGTCACTCGAGTCTGAGAAAGTGGAAGTAGCCAAAGGAAAAAAGCTGAGGGTGAAGAGCAGGTCTGCCAGATGGAGGAGGGTGATGGTGGAGGGGAACTGGATGGTTCTTTTACTGAGAAAGAAGTGGAGAGCTTTAAGATCTTACCGATAGGGGATATGAATGTATCAGGACAGGACATTGATGGTGAAAATGCAGTGGTCAGCACCAGGAAATTGAAAGTTAGTGAGGAGTTCAGGAGCATGAGAAGTGTCATGGATGTAGGTGGGAAGGAACCGAACCAAGAGGATAGAATGGTGGTGAGATACGAGGACACAAGTTCTGTGCAGTAAGAGCAGGCAGAGACTATGGGCCTACCTGGACAGTCTGGTTTGTGGATCTTGGGTAGGATGTAGGAGTGAGCAGTAGGGGTAAGGGAATTATGAGTCTGGTGAGACTGGATGGGAGTTCTGCAGTGCTGATGAGTTCAGTGATGGTGTTGGAGACAGTTTTCTGATGTTCCAGATCGGTGTCATCTTCAAGGGGTAGATGTGAGGAAGTGTCTGAAAGTTGCTACCTGGCCTCAGCAAAGTAGAGATCAGTCTGCCACTCTACAACAGCATCCCTTTTGTTTGCAGGTTTGATGGTAAGGTTGGGATTGGAGCAGAGAGAGTGGAGGACAGTAATTTCAGAGGGAGTAAGTTTCCAGGGGGATGAGCTGTGCTGAGATCGAGCCAGTTGATGTCTAGTTGTTCGATTCAAGATGAAAAGATCCAGAGCAGGCCGAGAACCAGACTGGAGTGTCCAAGGAGAGGAGGAGTGATGGAGACGGGAGAAGGGGTCATCAGTACAGTGTATTGAATTCTTGCCAAAGAACTGGGCTCAAAGATGGAGGTGATGGAGGAACAGCTTGACAATGGGGTGTACATGGAAGTCACTGAGGGGGACAAGGGTAAGGCTCTTGCCGAGGACGGAACGTTCCGCCTCCGAGAGGGGAAGGTCAGGAGGGAATGGTAAATTCATAGCAAGGAATACAGCAAAACTCAGAGAGGGGTTAGAGTGTTGGTGGCACTGGGGGTGGGGGGGTGTTGGGGTGCTCAAGGAAGGTGGTGTGGGAGGACGATGGAGTCTCTGGAGACCTGGGGTTGGAAAGCGGTGGTGGTGGGGTGGGGGGGGGGGGGGGGGTTGGTACCAGGGGCTCAGTGGCAGTGAGTAAAATCTCACCCTGGAAGTACTGGCGGCTAAGGTCCTGCCTGCAGCCAGAGTTAGAGCCTACGCGATTTATTGTCCGAAGGTGTCCAAGCTCCTAGGAACCGGAGTAGGTGGCAGTGAAATCTGAGGTCTGTGTCCACTTGGGGTGGTTGAAAGGTTCTTCGTTTGTCAGGGCATCAAAGGTTATGGAGTGAAAGCAGAAGAATGGAGTTGAGAGGGATGATATTCGACCATAAGAACATTCAGTGGGCTGAATGGTCTAATTCTGCTCCTATATCTTATGGTCTTCTTTCAGATTTCCAATGTCAATGTTATTTTTCTTCAGTACATTATAAAGGAACCATAGAAAAATGCTATGGAGAACAAGTCTAATCAATCTACCATGTCTATGTGCACTAACATAGACTCTAGGGTAATTCACCTCCATGCTCTTGGTCCCTAACTCTGCAGCTAGTGCATCTTCAAGTGTTTATCTTGGTGATGAAGGTTCGTACTCCTTCTGCTTCATTATCCAGAAAGTTCCTTTGCCTTACTACTTCCTAAGTGAAATGTTATTTCTTTCTCTCTCAGTTCCCCACTAAACTATAGCTTAAATCTATGTCATTTAATTGTTCAACTTTCTGTCTAATGAGTTCTTCGGGCCTGTGCAGGGAGCCAGAAACCAAGGTTTTCAAAGCACCTGAATTGGTTAATTGATGCTTAACGAGAGTCATTAATTGTTTAGAGTTCCTTGTGTTTTTTCTTGAGCAACTCGCTCTTTGTAATGCAATCTCCTGATGCTCTGTTTAAACTTGTTAAATTTATTTTGATAGGCTTGGGGAGTCAGTGTTACAGTGGTGCTAGCAAGTTTGTGAATCCTATAGATTTTTCTCTTTTTCAGCATAAATATGACCTAAAATGTGATCAGTTCTTCATCTAAGTCCTAAAACTAGATAAAGAGAACCTAATTAAATAACACAAAACATTATATTTGTTCATTTATTTGTTGAGAAAAATGATCCAATATTACATGTATTTGTTGGAAAAGGTATGTGAACCTCTGGGGTAATGTCTTTTACAAGAGCTATTTAGAATCAGGTGTTCCAATCAATGAGATGAAATCGGAGATGAGTTGTAAAGATGCCCTGCCCGATTTTTTAAAAAAAACATAAACAGGAGAAAATCTGCAGATGCTGGAAATCCAAGCAACACACACAAATGGTGGAGGAACTCAGCAGGCCAGGCAGCATCTAGGAAAAGAGTTCAGTTGACATTTTGGGCCAAAACCCTTCGGCAGAACCAAGATACACAAAATCAGGTTACTGACAGAACCTACTCTACTCAAAGAGATCTGCTTATGTGCACCATGCCTTGATCAAAACAACTTTCAGAGGATCTTAGAAGAATTGTAGAGACGTACGAAGCTGGAAAAATCTACAAAAGCATTTCTAAAAGACCTGAGTATGTATCACTCCACAGTAAAGAGAAATTGTCTACAAATGCAGGAAACTCAGTACTGGTGCTACTCTTCCTAGGAGTGGGTATCCTGCAAAGATCACACCAAGTGCATACCATGCATTGCTGAAGGAGGTGAAAAGGAACCCAAGGGTAACCACAAAAAGCCTGCAGAAATCTTTAGAACTTGCTATAGTCTCTGTTCATGTGCCCACCATAAGAAAAACGTAGAACATCTAATGTTTGCAAAAGACCACCTGGGTATTCTACAATGTTTCTGGGATAATATTCTGTGGACAGGTGAGACAAAAGTTGAGTTTTTGGCAGAAATACACATTGCTATTTTTGGAGGGAAAAGGGCACTTCCACTGCAATACCAAAACCTCAGACCAACTGTGAAGCATGGTGGAAGGAGCAACATGGTTTGGGGCTGCCTTGCTGCCTCAGGGCCTGGACAGCTTGTAATCTTTGAGGGAACAATGAATTCCAAATTGTGTCAAGACATTCTATAGGAGAGTTTCAAGGAAGCAGTCAGGTACCTAAAGCTTAATAGAAGTTCAATAACGCAACAGGACAATAAACCAAAAGGCAAAAGTAAATCAAGAACAGAATGATTTAAAAAAAAACGTGTTTTGAAATAGCCAAGTTAAAGTCCTGACCTTAATCCTATAGAAATGTTGTGGAAGGACCTGAAGCAAACAGTTTATGCAAGGAAGTCCAACAAGTTGAGGAATCGCCAAATAATTCCTCCAAGCTGATGTACAAGATTAATCAACAGTTACCAGAAATGTTTGGTTGAAGTTATTGCTGTGCAAGGCAGTCTTACCAGTTACTGAAAGCAAAGGTTTACATACTTTTTCCAACAATACATGTACTATTGGATCGATTTTCTCAACAAATAAATAACAAGTATAATAATTTTTTGTGTTATTTATTTAATTGGTTCTCTTTATCTAGTTTAGGACATATGTGAAGAACTGATCACATTTTAGCTCATATTTATGGAGAAATAGAGAAAATTCTACAAGGTTCACAAACTTTCTAGTACCACTGCACTTGTATTATTGAGGCAGATGCCCGATTAGTGTTGATCGTAGGCTGCTAGTTTTGAGAATGTTATGTTTTGTGGTGTTGTTCAGCTGAATTTGGAGTTCTTATGAATAAACTTTGTTTGCTGTCTGTACATTGGTGTCTGTCTTTTTCTGCATGTGGGTTCCAGTATTGACAGCGTACGTCGTGACACTCTGTTAAATTAATAAAAAGGTCTGTGCTGTTTTATATTTCTAGATTTTGTATTCACTGCCTTGGTTAATAAATTATCCCATATGTCACTGCAGCTATATATCCTGATCCCTTTTGGGATTTGAGCACACACACTCATGATCCCATTACTCCTCTACAATTCTTGATATACTACCATGTGTTACACCCACTTTTTTCTTGTTTTACCTCCCCAAATATATTTTGACATGTTTGTGAGGATTGGATTTCATTTGCAACATTTGTGCACACCTATCCAGGTCCTAGAATTTTACCAACTTTCAATTGCATTGGCTATAATGTAACTATTGATAAAGTTCTATATTTAAATCCAAGTCATATCACAAAAAACAAGGGACATGGTCCTGTGCTCTTTGCAGCCCCACTTCATCTTATCATCCAATCACTAAACTTCCTGTCAAATCTAATTTTTTCATCACCAAGTCAATATATAATCCAATCAATAATTTTTCCATAGATCCTAGGGGCTATTATATTCTTAATCATCCTTCCTTGTGGGATTTCAAGTGGCTTCCTGATATCCATGCTTATTCTTTAGTTGACCAGAAGAAGACCTTAGACAGCAGGAAGAAACTGAATTTCTGGTCATTTGGGCAGAAAAGTGACAAATTGAACTTAACCTAAAGAAGAATGAGGTAGTGCACAAGTATGGCCCAATAAGGCAAGAAATAGTAGGATATAGAATAATGTGGCAGAGGAGGCTTGAAGTCCTTAAAAAGCACATGGAATACATTATTTTATGTCCTAAGGCATATGATATAAGAGGAAATGGGTTATGCTAGATTGTACAACATACTGATTTACAATACAGGTTGAATACTGTGTACAGTTCTGGTTATGATACTAAAGGAAGCATGTGATTGCACTGGAGAAGGTGCAAGAGATTCATTCAAAGATGTTACCAGCACTAAAATACCGTAAAATTGGAGAAGCAGAAAAATAATTACACCTAGTGGGTGGAAGCCTTTAGGGATCCTCTGCACGATTGTGTAGTAAAGGCAGAAACTCAAATAAGTTTAAAGAGTACTTGGACGGTTACTTGAAAAGCAATGTGTGCAGGACCTAGTGATGGAAGGCAGGGTTATGTGGGGAGCTCTTTTTCTCAATCATCTTGGACATGGCAAATACAAAAACCTCCTACTGTGGTTATAACTATTCTATGTATGCAAGGTTTTATATTTCTATGCTTCTTTCCTGATTATGCAGTCAAAAAGCAGCTCAACTTTGAATTAAAAGCAGCAACTGTGCAATATTGATGTATCTATGCATTAGTGGTACCACACTTTAAAAAAATCAGCTCCATCTAAGTATATTGATATTTCTGAATTGTGTGTTCAGGCTTAGAGATTAGAGAAGTCTTTTCCTGAAGATGATTCCTAGCAACATTTTAGTTCATGAATTGACAGGCTCGTCGCCCTTTTATTACAAATTCTCCAAAGCCATATTTTCACTGTGCAAATGTGTACTGAAGCATCTTTTGAAAAGTTCCTTGTGCTTGGCAAAAGCAGCTGCCTTCCACTGCCTGCAATCCATTTATAGCTAGTTGGATTACTATACCCTGTGTTCCAAAAGTACTTTTTGATCATTTTCCAAGTTGTGCAGATTACTATTGGGAAATTTTCTTTAACTAGAAGTTCAGTATGAGATTCACAAGCATTCTGAGTTGTGCCAAGATTTAAAATATCTCTGTTCCTGTTTAAGCAAGGAATACGATTAGCTCCTTTTAATCAGACAAACTGTATTTTTCTAGACATTTGTTAATGTGTTTTCTTTTCTCTTGGAGGTCTTATGGCATTGTGCATGGCTGTTAATGCATAGATTTGTACATATGATTATTTTTCAGAACTTTAAAGCCAATAATTTGTTTGGGAACTTCCCCACTTCCCTTCTGACCACAAAGTTAGTGGGAAAGGTAGCATAATGGCAAGTATCCAGAGGTCTGGAGCATTGATCTGGAGATATAAATTCAAACTCATGGTAACCTTGGAATTTAATTTTAAGTCATTAAGCAAATCTGTAATGGCAACTATAAAACTGCTGCTGGCCACACTCAGCTCTTAAAGGAAAAGAAATCTTCAGTCTGTACGTAAACATAGTATCCTAAAGACATCCTCAGTTCAGGAGCAATAAGGGATGGACAACGTAATCCGACATTGCCAATAATACCCACATCCAGTGTTTTAAAAAAAACAAGTCTGTGAGCTGAAAAATATAGAGTGGTCCTGCCAATTTCAATGGCAGGGCCTCTGAAAATCAAAGCTTAGCCATAATAGTTACACAAATGCAACGTTGTTCTAATAAAAACCGGAATTTCAGTTGCCTATGTTGCTATACTGTGCAGAGAATTTGACAGCAGAAAGCGATTGAAGTCTAGAAAACATTATCTGAGAAACAGTTAGGCCAGGGGCATTAGGTATATTTATCAGATTCAGGTTTAATATCACTGTCATATGTCATGAAATTTGTTAACTTAGCGGCAGCAGTACAATGCAATACATGATAAATATAGAGAAAAATAAGTAAATCAAAACTACAGTAAGTATGTATATATGTGTGTTAAGTTAAAAATAAAAATAATAAAAAAGTGAAGTATTGTTCATGGGTTCAATGTCCACTTAGGAATCGTATGGGAGAGGAGAAGAAACTATTCCTGAATCGCTGAGTGTGTGCCTTCTGGCTTCTGTACCTCCTACCTGGTGGTCACATTAAGAAGAGGGCATGCCCTGAGTGACGGGGGTCCTTAATAATGGACGTTGCCTTTCTGAGGCACCACTCCTTGATGATGTCTTGGATACTATGGAGGCTAGTACCCAAGATGGAGCTGACTAATTTTACAGCTTTCTGTAGCTTCTTCTGTAACGGAGAAGCAGGAACTCCAGGGTAGTAATTTCTGGATTACTGCCTGTGCCACGTGTCACTGAGGGTAGAAACAGGATGACTTGACAGAATATTGTGTGGCACAGGTAGAAAAAAGGAGGAGGTCCTGAAGAGAGAATTCAGTGAGTTAGGTAGGAAGCTGAAAAGCAGGACCTCTAGCAATCTCAGGATTGCTGTCTATGCCACGTGCTAGTGAATGCAAGAATACCATGATCAGGTATATTAATGTGTGGCTGAGAGACTGGTGTAGGGGGATTGCTGGATCATTGGAGCCTCTTCTGCTGGAGGTATGATCTGTACAAGAAGGACAGGTTACACCTGAACCCAAAGGGGTCCAATATACTATCGGGCACATTTAATAGAGCTATTAAGGAGGGTTTAAACTAATTTGGCAGGGGAATGGGAACCAGTGCGATAGGATTGAGGAAGGGGAAAACAGAAATAAATCAAAGATAGCTTGCAACCGAGATTATAGAAAGAACAGGCAGGAGATGAGGCTTAATCACAGTCAGTGGCATGAGTTACAGGGCAATAGAGGCGTGGTGCAGTTAAAACAGAAAGCAACAAATACTGGACTGGAAATGTTATAAGGAATAAAATGGATGATCTTGAAACTCAGCTACAGATTGGCAAATATGACATTGTAGGCATCTCTAAAACTTAGCTGAAGGATGGCTACCATTGGGAGATGAAATTCCAAGGATATACGGTGTATCAGAAAGATAGGTTAGTAGGCAAAGGGGGTGGTGTGGCTCTGTGTATAAGAAATAATATTAAATCAGTAGAAAGAGATGACATATGATTGGAAGGTGTAGAGTCTCTATAGGTTGAGTTAAGAAATGGCAAAGGTAAAAAGACACTAATAGCAGTTGTACACAGGCCTCCAAACAGCAGCCGGGATGTGGATTACAAATTACAGCAGGAGACTGAAAAGGTGTGTCAGAAAGGCAATGTCATGATAATCATTGGGGATTTTAACATGAAAGTGGATTAGGAAAACCAGGTCAGAACTGGACCTCAAGAGAATGTCTAAGGGATGGCTTTTTCAAACAACTTGTTGTTGAACCCACTAGGGGATCAGCTGTGCTGGATTGGGTGTTGCGCTGTGATCCGGAGGTGGTAAGAGAGCTTAAGGTTAAGGAAACCTTGGGGAACAGTGGTCACAATATGATCGAGTTCACATTGAAATTTGAAAGGGAAAGAATTATATTCAATGTGTTGATATTTCAGTGGAATAAAGGAAAATACAATGGCATGAGAGGGGAACTGGTTGAAGTTGACTGGAAAGGGAAATTTGCAGGAAGGTCAGCAGAGCAGCAATGACTGGAGTTTCTGCAAAAAATCAGGGAAGTGAAAGACAGATATAATAAGAAGAACTTGTCAAAGGGAAGAAGGACACTACTGTGGCTGACAAGTGAAGTCAGAGTCAAAGTAAAAAGTGAAAGAGAGGGCATAAAAGGAAGCCAGAGCTAGTAGGATGATAGAGGATTGGGGAGCTTTTAAAAACTTGCAGATGGAATCTAAGAAAGTCACTAGGCAGGAAAAGATTAATTATAAAAGAAAGCTGGTGACTAATATCAAAGAAGATACTAAAAGCATTTTAAGTATATGAAGGGTAAAAGAGAGTCGAGGGTAGACATAGGACCAATACAAAATGATGCTGGAGATATTGTAATGAGAGATGCAGAGATGGCAGAGGAACTGAATGCATATTTTGCATCAGTCTTCACAGTGGAAGATGTCTGCAGTATACCGGACATTCAAGAGTATCAGGGAAGTGAAGTTTGTGCAGTGAAAATTACGACTGAGAAGGTGCTCAGGAAGCTTAATGGTCTGAGGGTGGATAAATCTCCTGGACCTGATGAAATGAACTCTTGGGTTCTGAAGGAAGTAGCTGGAGAGATTACAAAGGCATTAACAATGATCTTTCAGGAATCAATAGATCCTAGTATTTTACTGGATGACTGGAAAATTACGAATGTTACTCCACTATTTAAGAAAGGTGGGAGGCAGCAGAAAGGAAACTATAGACCTGTTAACCTGATATCAGTGGTTGGGAAATTGTTGGAATCAATTGTTAAGGATGAGATTACAGAGTACCTGGAGGCACATGACAAGATAGGCCAAAGCCAGCATGGTTTCCTTAAAGAAAAATCCTGCCTGACAAACTTTCTATGATTCTTTGAGAAAATTACAAGCAGGGTAGACAAACGAGATGCAGTAGATGTGGTGTATTGGATTTTCAGAAGGTCTTTGACAAGGTGCCGCACATGAGGTTATTCCACAAGATAAGAACCCATGGAATTACAGGGAAGTTACTAACGAAAGTGGAGCATTGCCTGGTTGGCAGAAAACAGAGTGGGAATAGAGGGATCCTATTCTGGCTGACTGCCATTTACCAGTGGAGTTCCACAGGGGTCGCTGCTTCTTACAAAGTACGTCAATGATTTGGACTATGGTATTAATGGATTTGTGGCTAAATTTGCCTATGATACAAAGATAGGTGGAGGAGCGGGTAGTGTTGAGGAAACAAAGAGCCTGTAGAGAGTCTTAGATAGTTTAGGGGAATGGGCAAAGGAGTGACAAATGAAATGCAATGTTGGAAAGTGTATGATCATGCACTTTGGTGGAAGCAATAAATGAGCAGACTTTTATTTAGATGGGGAGAGAATTCAAAATCCAGAGACACAAAGGAAGTCTTGTGCAAGATACCCTAAAGTTTAACCTCCGGTTTGAGTCCATTGTGAAGAACGCAAATGCAATGTTGGCGTTCATTTTAGAAGTATAGAATATAGGAACAGGGATGTGATGGTGAGGCACTCGTGAGATGGCACTTGGAGTATTGTGTGCAGTTTTGGGCTCCTTATTTTAGAAAGCATATACTGACATTGGAGAGTGTTCAGAGAAGTTTCATGAGAATGATTCCAGGAATGAAACGGTTACCGTATAAGGAACGTTTGGCAGCTCTTGGGTTTAGGAGTTCAGGAGAATGAGGGGGGATCTCATAGAAACATTCCAAATGTTAAAAGGTCTGAACAGATCAGATATGGCAAAGTTATTTCCCATGATAGGGGATTCTAGGACAAGAGGGTATGACATCAGGATTGAAGGACATCCATTTAGAACTGAGATACAGAGGAATTACTTCATTCAGAGGGTGGTAAATCTGTGGATATTTTTGCCATGAGCAGCTATGGAGGTGAAGTCATTGGGTGTATTTAAAACAGAGATTGATACATTCTTGATTAGCCAGGGCATTAAAGGGTATGGGGTGAAGGCAGGGGAGTGGGGATGACTGGAAGAATTGGATCAGCCTGTGATTGAATGGCAAAGCAGACTCGAAGGGTTGAATGGCCTACTTTTACCCTTATATTTATGGTCTTATGGCTGAGAAGCTGGTGCAGGGGGCAGGGCTTCATGTTCTTGGATAATTGGGATCTCTTCTGGGGAAGGTATGACCTGTTCAAAAGTGATGGGTTGCACCTGAACCTGAGGGGGACCAATATTCTCACATGCAGGTTTGTTAGAGCTGTTGAGAGGGTTTAAACTAAGTTGGCAGGGGGTTGGGAACAGGAGTGAAGAGACTCAGGAAAAGATGGATGGCAAAAGATAGCGAGCAGTCATATTGTCAGGAAGGGCAGGCAGGTGATGGGACATAGTTGTAGGCAACAGGCTGAGTATTAAATCATTAGGGATGCAGAGTCAGAAAGGAGAGCAAATATGGTACTCAAGGTGTTGTATCTAAATGCATATAGTATAAGAAATAAGGTGGATGATCTTGTTGCAATATTACAGATTACCAGGTATGATGTTGTGGTCATCACTGAATCATGGCTGAAGGATGGTTATAATTGGGATCTGAATGTTCAAGGTTACACGGAGGGATAGGAAAGTAGGCAGAGGGGGTGGTGTGGCTCTGCTGGTAAAGAATGGCATTAAATCAGTAGAAGGATGTGACATAGGATCAGAAGATGTTGAATATTTGTGGGTTGAGTTAAGAAACTGAAAGGGTAAGTAAAAAGAAGTTGATGGCAGTTATATACAGGCCTCCCAACAGTGGCTGGGAGGTGGACCACAGATTACAACAGGAAATGGAAAAGGCGAGTCAAAAGGGCAATGTTATAGTAGTTATGGGAGATTTCAACATGCAGGTTGACTGGGAAAATCAGGTTGTTAATGGAGCTCAAGAAGAGTGCGTTTATTGAATGCCTAACAGATAGTTTTTTAGAGCAGTTTGTCATTGAGCCTACTAAGGGATCAGCTATACTGGGTTTGGTGTTATGTAATGAACTGGAGGCAATCAGGGAGCTTAAGGTAAAAGTACCTTTAAAAATCGGTGATCACAATATGATTGTGTTCAACTTGATATTTGATAGGGAGAAAGTAAAGTCTGATGTAGCAGTATTTCAGTGGAGTAAAGAAAATTACAGTGGTATGAGAGAGGAGCTGGCCAAAACAAATTGGAAGAAGCTGCTGGCAGGGATGTCAGCAGAGCAGCAATGGTGTGTATTTCTGGGGAAAAATGAGAAGGTGCAGGACATGTGTATTCCAAAAATGAAGAAATACTCAAATGGTAAAATAGTACAACTGTGTCTGGCAAGGGAAGTCAAAGCTATTGTAAACGCAAAAGAAAGGGCATACAAAAAGCAAAAATTAGTGGGAAGTTAGAGGATTGGGAAGCTTATCAAACCTACAGACAACGACTAAAAAATCGTTAGAAAGGAAAAGATGAAATTTGAAAGCAAGCTGGCAAATAATATCAAAGTGGACAGTAAAAGGTTTTTTCAAGTATGTTAAAAATAAAAGAGAAATGGGAATGAATATAGGACCACTAGAAAACGAGGCAGGAAAAATAATAATGGGGAACAACGAGATGTCTGATGAACTAAATGAGTATTTTGCATTATTCTTCACTGTGGAAAACAGTCGCAGTATGCCCGATGTTGTAGTGTGTGAAGGAAGAGAAGTGGGTGCAGTTACTAGTACAAGGGAGAAGGTGCCCAAAAAGCTGAAAGACCTAAAGGTACATAAGTCACCCGGACCAAATAACTGCACCCTAGGGATCTGAAAGAAGTAGCATTAGAGATTGTGGTGGCATTAGAAATGATCTTTCAAAAATCTTTGGACTCTGGCATGGTGCCAGAGGACTAGAAAATTGCAAACATTACTCCACTGTTTAAGAAAGGAGGAAGGCAGCAAATAGGAAAGTATAGACCAATTAGCCTGACCTCAGTGGTTGGAAAGATATTAGAGTCAATTGTTAAGGATGAGGTGATGGAATACTTGGTGACACAGGACAAAGTCACCATGGTTTCCTTCAGGCAAAATCCTTCCTGACAAACCTGTTGGAATTCTTTGAAGAGATTACAAGTAGGATAGATAAAGGGGATGCAGTGCATGTTGTTTACTTGGTCTTTCAGAAGGCCTTTGACAAGGTGCCACACATGATGCTGTTTACCAAATTAAGAACCCATGGTATTACAGGAAAATTACTAACATAGTTAGAGCATTGGCTGATTGTGAGTGGGAATAAAAGGATCATTTTCTGGTTGGCTGCCAGTGACTAGTGGTGTTCCGCAGGGGTTGGTGTTGGGACCACTTCTTTTTATGCTGTATGTAAATGATTTAGATGATGGAATAGATGGTTTTGTTGCCAAGTTTGCAGATGGTATGAAGATTGGTGGAGGGGCAGGTAGTATTGAGGAAACAGGTAGGATGCAGAAGGATTTAGACAGATTAGGAGATTGGGCAAGAAAGTGGCAAATGAAATACAATGTTGGAAAATGTATGGTCATGCACTTTGGTAGTAGAAATAAACATATGGACTATTTTCTAAATGGGGAGAAAGTGTAGGAATCTGAGATGCAGAGGGACTTGGGAGTCCTTGTGCAGAACACCCTGAAGTTTAACTTGCAGGTTGAGTTGGTGGTGAGGAAGGCAAATGCCATGTTAGCATTCATTTCAAGAGGTCTAGAATACAAGATTAAGAATGTGCTGCTGTGCCTTTATAAGGCACTGGTGAGGCCTCACCTTGAATATTGTGAACAGTTTTGGGCCCTTGTCTTAGAAGAGATGTGCTGGCATTGGAGAGGTTCCAGAGGAGGTTCACAAAGATGATTCCAGGAATGAAAGGGTTATCAAGTGTAAAGGGGGTTTCTTCTTTTTCTTTGTTACTGTGTATGTTAATCAAAATGGCTTCTTTGTTTTGTTAAAAGTAGGAATGCTTCTTTGTGCAAGAGAGTGCTGGAAGCTTGTTTGGGTTAAAATTTACTGATAACGAGAATTGTATTTTTTTGTTAACCAATTGGGATTAATGTTGTTCTTTCTTCTGAGTCTGTAAGCTATTGTTGGCGGGCTTTTGGGGAGATCGGCGCAAGGGGGTGAGAGAGAGAGGACGCGATGCTGTAAACTGGGCGAGGAACGGACCCCAAGCGGGGGTCCAAGGTCAGGAGGTACCCTGAGGAGAGGAGACGAAGATAGATGTGCTTGGTTGACCACTTCAGGAGGTCCTGAGCTGCGAGTCAAGGAGTTCGGAGGGGATCGAATGGTGGCCAGAAGACTTCAGTAATTGAGCTCCAACGGTTGTGCACGAAGTGGTTTGGACTTTGATAAGTTGGCGCCTTTTCTTTATTTTATTTTCCTTCTGTATCGTTATTAATCACTTAGTTATAGTAATCTTTATAAATTGTACTCATTTAATCGCATATGGTGTACTGTCTGTTTTTGGGCGAGGTGGGGACATCACACAGCCTCCACACCAGCTGATTACCCAGTTTGGCGGGGCCGAAGGCTGCTCCCCCAGACGAGAACGAGCTGAGCGAGCCTGAGGCGACCCAGGGGGTTACACATACAAGGAATGTTTGATGGCTCTGGGTTTGTACTCGCTGGAATTCAGAAGGATGAAGGGGGATCTCATTGAATCCTTTCGAATGTTGAGAGGCCTAGACAGAGTAGATGTGGTAAGGATTTTCCCATGGTGGGTGAGTCTAGGACAAGAGGGAACAGCCTCAGGATAAAAGGGCACTCTTTTAAAACAGAGATGCGGAGAAATTTCTTTAGACAAAAGGTGATGAATTTGTGGAATTTGTTGCCACATGCAGCTGCGCAAGCTAAGTCATTGGATGTATTTAAGGCAGACATTGATAGGTTCTTGATTGGACATGGCATCAAAGGTTACAGGGAGAAGGTCAGGAACTGTGGTTGAGGAGGAGATAGAAAAAAAGATCAGCCGTGATTGAATGGTCGAACAGACTCAATGGGCCAGATGGCCTAATTCTGCTCCTATGTCTTATGGTCTTTTAATCCTGTGCAGTAGCCCCTTCATACAAGACAGTGATACAGCCTATCAGTATGCTCTCTATGATACATCTGTAGAAGTTTTTGAATGTTTTAGGTGACAAACCAAAGTTCCTCAAACTCCTAATCAAATATAGTCACTGCCTTGCCTTCTTTATAGTTGCATCGATATCTTGGGACCAGGTTAGATCTTGACACCTGAGAACTTGAAATTTCTCACTCTCTTCACTTCTGATCCCTATAGGAGGATTGAGTTGTATTCCCTCATCCTCCCCTTTCTGAAGTCCACAATCAGCTCTTTGGTCTTACTGACATTGATTGCAAGGTTTTTGCTGTGACACCACTCAACTAGCTGATATATCTCACTCCTGTAAGCTCGCTTGTCTCCATCTGAGTTTCTGCCAACGATGGTTGTATCATCAGCAAATTTTTAGATGGTATTTGAACTATGCCTAGCCACACAGTCATGGGTATAGAGAGAGTAGAGCAGTGGGCTAAGCACACACCCCTGAGTTGCGCCAGTGATGATCGTCAGCAAGGAGGAGATATTATCATCAATCTGAACAGATTATTGTCTTCCAGTTAGGAAGTTGAGGATCTAATTACAGAAGGATGTGCAGAGGCCAGTTTCTGTGGCTTAACAATCAGGACTGTGGGAATGACGGTGTTAAACGGTGAGCTATAATCAACAAGCAGCATCTGACATAAGTGTTTGTATTGTCCAGGTGCTCTAAGGCCTTGTGAAGAGCCATTGTGATTGCATCTGCTGTAGGCGTATTGTGGTGATAGACAAATACAGTGAGTTCACATGAAGAACGTTTGAGGTAGATGACCAAAACATCAGCCAAAGACATAAATTCTCAGAAACGCTTTACAGCAGGAATGCAGTTAGCGTGAAAACATTTAATAATTCCAGATTTCAGTAACCTTGGCTTCTGCAAGTATTTATGATGAGATTAAAAATGGGGATAGAATCATAGAGATTCTGTATAGAGCACTACAGCATAAAACAGGCCATTCAGCCCATCTTGTCTGTGCCAGCCTTGTTTTCTGCCTAGACCCAATTATTTGGACTGTGACTATAATGATTCAGAATCTTCTCATCTGTGTACCTATCCAAACATCTCTGAAATGTTACAATTGAACCCACATCTATCACCTCTGCTGACAGCTCACTTGGCACTCACATCATTATTGGATTGAGGAAATTTTCCTTCAGATTTCCTTTAAATATTTCAACTTCCACTCTAAACCAATTACCTCTAATATTTTCATCCACTCTGAGGGCAAAAATCCTGAATACATTCATGCTATCTATACACATAATTACATATGCCTCTATAGCAGGGAGTCCCAACCATTTTTATGGACCAATATCATTCTGGGGTCCGTGGACCCCATTTTAGGAACCCCTGCTCTGTAGGATCTTCTCTCATTCTTCTGCTCTCTAGGGGATAAAGTCCAAACCTATTTAACCCCTCCTTATAACTCAGATTCTCAAGATCCAGTGACATCCTTATAATTTTCCTCTTCACTGGTAAACTCTTCTCAGGCTTCCAGCCAGGTACTATCCATTATGTACACCAGGAAAACACAAGATCCCTGTGAAGTTTCTCTTCGCTCTTTAAGTGTATTGATATCTTTCTCACAAGTAAGTGACCAGAACAACACCTGCATATAATACTCTAAATTAGGCCTCTCAAACATCTCATGCAACTTCAACATAACATCCCAACTTTTGTACATTGTACCCTGATTGATGGAAACCAATGTGCCTTAAGTGGTAGTTAGTCGTGTTATTCCTATGATACTCAGTTAGCCACTCCCACATGTGAGGAGTTCACATACTGTACAAGCAGGGTTGTCAATAAAGTTGCATCCTGCTTGCTGATGTGCTAGTGTGCTCTGCGCTATCCCTCAATAACAAGCATTACATGCTGCCAGAAGTGGTTGATTGACAATGAATTTATATTGCAGACCAAGCAAGATCCCCAAGAAGAAAGAATTCAGTAAGCCTGTTCTTGTGTGGCGTGTGGCTAAGGTGTTGGACTAACGAACTGAAGGTCATGAGTTGTGTCAGCTGAGGCACTGTGTTGTGTCCTTGTGCAAGGCACTTAACCACACATTGCTCCAGTCCACCCAGCTGAAAATGGGTACTGGCAAAATGCTGTGGGGTTAACCTCGCGATAGACTGGCATCCCATCTGGGGGGGGCGGGGGGGGGGGGCAGTCTCGTACTCTCAGTCGCTTCACGCCACAGAAATCGGCATAAGCACTGGCCTGATGTGCATATAGGGCTCAGGATAGACTTTAACTTTAACTTTTAAGACTGTTCTTGTTCACATATATCTATCGAAAAATATCCAGAGATTTATCAACCTGAACTGCCTGTGCTAGTTTGCTAACTGTATGCATAATTTGAAAAAGGCCGGGGTTACTAGGCAACCCCTTCAAGCTATACGCTAAAGTAGATACATTGTGATCATCCCTGGGCCACTAGGCTTGGAAGTGCACAGTGACTAAGACACAACAGAGGAGTTAGAGAAGTCAGTCAGAATCTCAGGGAGAGAAAGGAAGATTTTTGTAATTCAAATAAATGAAATAATAAATAAACAAACAAACAGGAAAATGGAACAAATGCTTGTACTACCTGCATCTACTTACCTAATAAAGCCCCTTGAGACATTTGATTTCTCTAAACCAGGAGACTTTCAGAGATGGCTCAAATGCTTTAAGAGATTTAGGGTTGCAAGCTCTCTCACTCAAGCTTCAGAAGAGCATTAATTAAGCACACTGATATACTGCATGGATGACAAAACAGATGGCAACATGGGTGGATCAGGACTTTCAGACGCTCAGAAAAAGGAGTACAAAACAGTGCAGGAAAAATTCAAAGAATCCCTAGATTGGGGAGCATGCCTTATGAGAATAGGTTGAGTGAACTTTGTCTTTTCTCCTTGGAGCGATGGAGGATGAGAGGTGACCTGACAGAGGTGTATAAGATGATGAGAGGCATTGATTGTATGGATAGTCAGAGGCTTTTCCCCAGGGCTGAAATGGCTAACATGAGAGGGCACAGTTTTAAGGTGCTTGGAAGTAGGTACAGAGCGGATGTCAGGGGTAAGTTTTTTTTATGCAGAGAGTGGTGAATGCGTGGAATGGGCTACCAGTGATGGTTGTTGAGGCAGATACAATAGAGTCTTTTAAGAGACTCTTGGATAGGTACACGGAGCTTAGAAAAATAGAGAGCTACGGGTAACCCTAGGTAATTTCTAAAGTAAGTGGATGTTTGGCACAGCATTGTGGGCCAAAAGGCCTGTATTGTCCTGTAGGTTTTCTATGTTCATATTTCACAGGAAAGTGAAATGTGATCTATGAGAGAGTAAAGTTCAACTCCAGAAAATAGAAGCCAGATGAAAGCGTAAATGATCTCATCACAGCATTATATATGCATATGGAAATCTGAGAGATGAGCTCACTAGAGACAGAATTGTTGTTGGGCTACTAGACGGAATTCAGTCGCAGGCAAATCTCTCACTAGAGAAAGCTATTACTATGGTCAGGCAGAGCGAGAATGTTCATCAGCAGCAGGCAGAACTCAGGCACGAAAATGACACTGAGGTAAAGCTAGAGGCTGTACAAAGAGAAGGGTACAAAAAAGGTGCAGTCAGCAAGACTACAGAAAGACGTGACAGTAGAGCTCAGCTCAAACTGACTAGCAAAACGAAGAGCAGGTAGAATGTCCAACTGCAGGAGTTGCAGCAAGTCTCCATTCCACATTAAGGAGCTTTGTCAAGCAAAGAAGTGAAATGCCACCAATGCATATGCATATGGTTGTTGTAATAGAGCTGGCCATTACAAAAGCCAGTGCCAGTCAATAGTAATTCTTCAGGAGGTCAAAGAAGACCACGATTCAGACATAGAGCGAACTTTACTTGGGGCTCTAGATTCAAATATGGTGTACTATGTTTCAGTTTCAACATAGGCAGTAACATTAGAAATAGACACTGGGGACTATGTCACAGCCATCCCCATATGTCTGTTCACAAAACTGGTGAAGAAAATAGACATTACACTAAACCTAACAGAGAAAGTGCTCACAGAGCCAGGGGAGCATAACCACAGTGTGAAAGGGATGTTTACTACTTCCAACCATAAAAATAAGAAACAATTAAATGAGGATGTCAATGTTGTTCAGAATCTCTTCTCACCACTACTGGGGCAACATGCCATCAAGAAGCTGAACCTCCTTGTAAGCTTGGATTTGCTAAGCAATGTTTAGTGGCCGGAGAGTAGCCGGAGTTGTTCACAGGCCTGGGGGTACTGAAAGAAGTGTACTTTATCCAACTGAGGCTGGAGTGACACCCTATTCTCTGATCATAGTGAGGCGTACGCCAGTTTCATTGATGAACAAAGTCAAAACGGAACTTGACAGAATGGAGGCGCTTGACATCATAACTAGAGTGAATGGACGTACTGACTAGTGTGTGGGCATTGTTCCTGTTCCCAAGCCAGACGGCATAGTGAGGATCTGTGTTGATCTAACAAAATTGAATAATGCAGTGAGGTGGGAGAACTTTATTCTGCCTTCTGCTGAGGACAAATTGGATAGGCCGGGTGAAGAAAATTTCTTCACAAGATTATATGCAAACTCAGGGTTCTGGTTAACTATTCAGCTCCTGAGTCACAGAAGCTCAGAACCTTTATCACACCATCTGAAGGCTAAGCCTTCAAGAGACTCCCTTTTGGCATCTCATCAGGCCCTGAACTCTTTCAGATCAAGATGAACCAGACGTTGGAGGGACTGGAAGGAGTAGTCTGCCTCATGCTCGATATGCTCATCTTTGGAGGCTCAAGTGAGGAACATGACAAGAGTGGAAGCTGCCCTGGAGAAACTGAAACAGCTGGAATCACCCTGAACAAAAAGAAATGCAAATTTTGCAAAGTTGGAGGTGAAGTTCTTCAGTCAGCAACTGTCCTCAGAGGAGGGCAACCAGATTCAGACAGACTGGCAGGAGTTCAGAATGTGGAACAGAATGTATCAGAGATCTGCATTTTTCTTGGCATGGTAAACCAGCATAGAAAATTCACTTCAGATTTAACAGAGAAAACAAAGCAACTGCATGACCTCCTCTCTCAGAAAATTGTATCTACCCTGGGATGCACCACAGGAGAAGTCATTCCCATCACTTAAAGCAGAGCTTATTTCTCCATCAGCATTGGCGTTCTTTGACCTGAACAAAGTAACCAAATTCCCAGCAGACTCCTCTTCATTAAAGAGGCAGAATAATCCTCTCACTTTGCTGGAGTGTTCAGTCAGTCTATCCTAACCTCCATTAGATATTGTGTTTTTAAAAAGATTTCTAATGTTCAAAACATTTCACAAAATGAGACTGTTCTTAAAGAAAGAAGAGATTTGGGGAAAAATTGAGGAAAACACAACGAGAGAGAGAGAGAGAGAGAGACCATTAAAAACAAAGAGAAAGACAGATATAATTTTATCAGGACTGGAAAGGGAAGGGGAAGTGAGTCAGAATAAAAGGGGGAGGAAGAAATACAAGGTGGCTGATGATAGGTGAAACCAGGAGAAGGTGAGGGTGTGAAGTAAAGAGCTGGGATATGACCGGTGAAAGAGATAAAGGACTGGAGAAGGAGAAATCGGATAGGGGAGGACAGAAGACCATGGAAGAAAGGGAAGAGGGCGGAACAGCAGATGGAGGTGATGGCATACTTTGATTTGAACAAAGCAACCAAGGTCTCAGCTGACTTCTCGTCCTTTGGCCTAGGGGAGTGCTCATGCAATACCGCAGCGGTACATGGAATCCAGTAGCCTATGCATCAAGAGCTCTGACTCCAAAGGAACAGCATTATGCCCAAATCAAAAAGGAGACTCTGGCTCTCGTGTAAGCTTGTAAATACTTCAGCTCCTAGTTCATAAGGACTAAATTCCTACTTGAAACAGATCGCAAGCCACTTGTCAGCCTCCTCAGCTCAAAACACTTGGATGACTTACCTCCATGTCTGCAAAGATCCAGAATGAGGCTTAGACGATACTGTTATGACATTGAACATGTCCCTGGCAAATCTTCCACAACACCAGACACACTGCTGAGGATGCTGTGCAAAAAGTGAGTTGACAGAAGCTGACTCTGCCCTCATGGAAGATACCATCATTGCTTTAGCTCAGGTACGTGAAAGCTTTCCTGCGTCACAGAATAAACTGGATGAAATTCATGCTGAGTTGAAAAAGGACCAAACCTGCAGCGTGATTGTGCAATACTGTGGGCATGGATGGCCAGGTGCTCATAAAATCTGACCTTCCAGGCTTGAAAGTGAATCCCTCACCAATCTTGATGGTTTGCTGCTAAAGGGCTCCTCACTTGTCGTTCCCACTTCTATTCATGCCAAAATCATCAGTAACATCCTCCAAGCACATCAAAAAATCTCAGCTAAGAGCAAGGCAATCTCCATGGTGGCCCGGTCTGAGCACACAGCTGGGAGATTATGCAAAGCAATGAGAAACATGCAAAAAAAAACTACGCAAAAATCGTGTTGAATCTCTCTGTCTCACGGTATTCCCAGAACTTCCATGGCAAATTGCAGCTCAAGCATTTTCAAGCTGAAAAGGGACTCACTGTGGATTACTACTCACAGAATGATGAGGTGTCCAAGCTGTCCTCTACATCTTCAGCAGCAGTTACCAAGCACTTGAAAACTGTATTCACTTGCCATGAAATACCAGACAGACTTATGTCAGACAATGGTCCACAATTCAGCTGCTCAGAATTCAAAGCCTTTGCTAGGCACTATGAGTTCAAACACCAGACAAACAGTATACAGTACCCACAGGCAAATGGAGAAGCGGAAAGAGCAGTGCAAATTGTTAGTAGTCTCCTACTGAAGGCAAAAGACCCTACAAAGCACTGCTAGCTTATTGCTCCACAGTCCTTGCAAATGGCTACAGTCCATCAGAGCTGTCAATGGGCCGGAGACTGAGAACAAGCCTGCCTGTTCTTCCTTCCCTTCTCCACCCTCGTTCACTGGACAGACAAAGTGAGAAACTTAGAGACAACACGGTGTGAGAATATGTAAAACATGCATGATCTGTGACACGGAGTAAAATCTTTGACACCACTCTGGAGCAGTGAGGCTGTTTGGATTTCAGAGCAATTCACCAGAGGAACAAGAGTCTGGCAGCACGCACCATGATCGTTTGTGAGCAGAACATTACAAGGTGATATCAGGCGGAAGAGGCGCAGCTTCAAAATCTACAAAAGGTAGAGAAAGAAATAGAAAAGCCTGATCCTTATGACGAGGACCACTTACCCGAGGTGGACACATCTGTTCAAGGATCTCCATTTGCTCCAATACGTCCAGGAACCTATACCAGATATGGATGTTTGTCTGTCCTACCACAGAGATATACTCCATAGCCTAATAGCTTAGGACAAGTGGCGAAAGAGACAGGATAATCCTTTCACTTTCCCAGAGTGTTCAGGCAGTGTATTTGACCTCCATTAGATCTAGTGCCTTTTAAAAAGAGTACTAATGTTGAAAACATTTCACAAAATGAGACTGCTCTTAAAGAAAGAAAAGGAATTGGAGAAAAATTTGAGGGAAATGAAGAGAGACCATTAAAAACAAAAAGAAAGACAGTGATAATGTTGGCAAAACACACATGGTGCTGGAGGAACTCAGCAGGCCTGGCAGCATCAGTAGAAAAGAGTAAAGAGTCGACGTTTCAGTCCAAGACCTTTCAGCAGGACTGGAAAGAAAAGGAGAAAGAAGGCAGTATAAAAAAAGTGAGAAGAGGGAAGGAAGAATACAAGATGCCAGGTGATATGTGAAACCAAGAGAAAGAGAGGGGTGTAGTAAAGATGTGGGAAGTTGATTGGTGAAAGAGATAAAGGGGTGGAGTAGGGGGAATCTGATCGGAGAGGACAAGACTATGGATGAAATGGGAAGGGGGAGGAGCACCAGAGGGAGATGATGGCCAGGTAGGAAGAGAGGATGTTGGAGGGAAACAAAAATGGGGAAAGAGTGGAGGGGGGCAATTACTGGAAGTTTGAGAAATTGTTCATGCCATCAGGTTGCAGGCTACCCAGACAGAACATAAGGTATTGCTCCTCCAACCTGAGTGTGGCTTCATCGTGGCAGTAGAATAGGCCATAAGCTGACATGTCTGAATGGGAATGTGAAGTAAATTTAATATGGGTGATCACTTGGAAATCCCGCTTTTTGTGGTGGATGGGGCGAAGGTGCTCAACAAAGCGGTTGGATGTCGCTGATACACACCAAGAGCTCCATATATAGTAAATAACCCCAAAAGACTCACAGGTAAAATTAGTCTGTTGGGGACATCAATGTATCTGGTGCTCCCGGTGTGGCTGTCTGTATATTGCTGAGACCCAACATAGATTGGGAGTCCGCATTATTGAGCACCTTCACTCCATCCATCAACCTAATGGCACGAACATCAATTTCTCAAACATCTGATAGTTACAACTACCCCTTCCCATTCTTTCAAGATCTTCTGTCCCTTCCTATCAGATTCCCCCTTCTCACATCCTTTATCTCTTTCACCAAGCAACCTTCCAGCTCTTTACTTCAATTGCTCTACCCCCCTCCCTGTTTCACCTATCAACTTCCACCTTGTATGTCTTCCTCCCTTTCCCCCACCTTCTTATTCTGACTTTCTTTCCAATCCTGATGAATGGCCTTGGCCAGAAACGTCAACTGTTTATTCATTTCCATTGATGCTGCCTGTCCTGCTGAGTTCCTCCAGCATTTTGTGTGTATTGCTTTGGATTTTCAGCCTCTGAAGATTTTCTCATGTTTTAATGTTGACAATTATTTTCTATATTTATGTAAGGAGCATAAATTACGTGCTATGGGTAAAGTGAACTGAATCGCTCAATTTCAGTTACTATGATTTCAATGCAGTTCTATAGACAAGAAGTAGACAAGACAAGAAGACAACTTCTATAGACAAGAAGTTCTATAGACAAGACTTCTTTTTCTTATTGAAGAAGGGGAGCTGCTGTTGTTGCTGGGCAGCACAGCTCATTTATTCTTACTGGAACTTAGGAGGATGAGGGGTTACCTAAAAGATGTTTATAAAATTATGAGGTCCAAAGATAAATATTTTTTCCCCAGAGCAGAGCAGTTTAGAACCAGTGGGAACAGGTTTAAAATTAGGAGAGAGGGAAGAAATTTAAAAGAGATCTGAGAGGTAAGTCTTTCACAAAGTGATTAGTGGTTATCTGGAATATGCTACTAGAGGAAGTGATAGAGACAGACACAATTAAATACTTAAAAGGCACTTCAAAAGGTAATAGAATGAGAATCAATAAAGAGAGAGGAGCCTAGCGCAAGAAAATGGACTTAAAATTGAAATGCAATTAAAAGATAGGCATCATAGTCGAGTGAAAGAGGTGGGCCATGGGTGCCTGTTTCTGCACGGTATGATTCCATGGATGAGTAAGTGAAATGAGTAGAGAAATGATTATGGTGGTTTTTGACTATCCAAATATAGACTGGGATAGAAATAACATAAAGGGAAAGAGAGGGAGAATTCTCCAAAGTGTGTTTGCAAACTCGTCTGCAAACTTGGTCAGAAAGCCATCAATTCCATCATCCAGGTCATTGACATATAATGCCCTGGTTCATAATTTTGCTCCTATGCTATAGGTATATCATTTTAGCAATTCTGTAAGAGCAGTGTGCTCTGTTTGTTCGGTTTACCATTGAGGATAATGGATGCTTAGGAATGTGTGTCATCCAATTAGGATAGTGGAACTGGGAGAAGGTTCCAGAGAATGCTGGGGGAGAGGTTTTTTGAGGGGCACGAAGGTTGGTCTTTGTCTTTGTTTGGCAGGAGATGAAGAGAGAAGACAGTGGAGAGAACCAGTCGTAGGATTCGATCTGGTGGGGACCGGGATTCGATGGAGCCAAGGTCCAGGAGTCTACTGGATATCGTTGAATATGACTTTTGAAAGATTTAAGTTCCAATCTGCACATTTGACTGTTAAATTATAATGGGCCCTTCTTGTTTTTTTTTCTTTCTTTTCTCTACTAACTCTTTAGTTGAGTTAATATTCATAAATATACTTCATTTAATTGTATGCAGTGTGCGACTTGTTATTTCCGGGCAACGAGTTGTAACAGCACAGCAAATTACACAAAATTCACACAAACTGGGGCTTGAGTGGGTGAGACATCCCAAATCCCATGGATTTGCTGGGACTGGAGTGTGTATATCTGAGACATTTGAGTCCAGAGAAAGGTGGGCTTCTTGGCACTGAGTTGGGAGACTGTCAGTGAGAGCTAATGAGCCGTTTCTTGAGACGGCTGGGAAGAAAGGGTGTTTATAACGTGAAAAGAAGCAGTCGCAAGACCTAGCCCTGTGGGACACCACTAGTCACGGGCAACCCAACTAGAAAAGACAAGCTTTATTCCCACTTTTGCCTTCTGCCAGTCAGCCAATCTTCTATCCAACCCAGTATCTTTCCTGTAATACCATGGGCTCTTATCTTGTTTAGCAGCCACATGTGTGGCACCTTGTCAAATGTTCTCTGAAAATCCAAGTAAACAACTTCCACAGACTCTCCTTTGTCTATCCTGCTTGCTATTTTCTCAAAGAATTACAACAGATTTGTTAGGCAAGGTTTCCCTTCAAGGAAGCCATGCTGAATTTGGCCTATTTTATCATGTGCCTCCAATTACCCCGAAACCATCTTCCCCACTGAATTCAGACTGATTTGTCCATATTTTCCTTTTTCCTGCTCCCTCCCTTCTTAGAGAATGGACTGACATTTGCAATTTTCTAGTTATTTAATTTAATTTCCTTCTCTGAATGATTCAACATCACTTTTAATTTTGCTCTTTGTCAAACATCAGCCTACCTTTTTTAAATATCTTATGAACACTACTTCAGCAGAAGTTAGCACAGTTACTAGCAAGAATTTTATTTCCATCTTCTACTTTGAACTCTCTATAGAATTATTTGGGCTGAAGGGTCTGTTCCTGTGCAGTACAGTTGTATTTAAGTTTTTTTGTCTATTGCCTTCTTGTTACTATATCTTTTAATAAATGGAAATACTGAAATTTACTAACCTATGCTAATATAAAGCTCCTCATAGTTTTGAACATCTTTATCAGATCGCCACAAAAAAGACACTAATGTCTCAAGTCCCTCATGATAAAATTGCCTCTGGTAACCTTTCAACAAATCAATGCAAGGGCAGTTCTATTACCTTTAAATCCATGCATGATCAAAACCACATTTCATCTGTTGACTGTAGTCTAATCAAGATCCCTTATATCATTGCTCTGTTTCTATTGTGATAATATTTTGATGTAAAGTTAAGGTTTCCAGTCAGCATTTCCACAGTTTTAGCATTTTCCAATGGCAACCCTTAATCGAGTATATATCTGCAAATCAGGAACTTCCTCTTTCTCAATACCATGCAACCCTTACCATCCCTCCAGGTCAAGGTAAGTCAGCTTTATTGTCATGTGCACAATTATCGTGAGGAACAGCTACAATGAAAACCTTGCTTGCAGCCGCATCGCAGGCATGTATGTTCAAACAACTCACAGAAAATAAGCAACACGCACAAAATGTTGGAGGAACTTAGCAGGCCAGACAGCATCTATGGAAAACAGTACAGTCAACATTTCAGGCCGAGACCCTTCCAAAGGTGGTGTAGGGGAGAGAGAAACACAAGGTGTTAGGTGAAACTGGTAGATGGAAGGGGAAAAGTAAAGAGCTGCTTAGTTGATTGGTGGAAGAGCACCAGATAGAGGTGATGGGCAGGCAAGGAGATGAGGTTAGAGAGGGAAACGGGAATGGGGAATAGAAAAGGGAGGAGAGGGCATTACTGGAAGTTTTAGAAATCAATGTTCATGCCAACAGGTTGGAGGCTACCCAAATGGAATATAAGTGTTGCTCCACAAACCTGAGAATGGCCTCATCACAACAGCGGAGGAGGCCATGAATAGACATATTGGAATGGGAATGGAAAGTGGAATTAAAATGAATGGTCACTGGGAGAACCCACTTTTTCCAGCAGATAGGACATAGGTGCTCGGTGAAGCAGTTTCCCAATCTACGTTGGATCTCATCGATAAACAAGAGGCACACCGGGAGCACCAGACCCAGTATATGACCCTAATAGACACCCAGGTGAAGTGTTGCCTCACCTGGAAGGACTGATTGGGACCTGAATGGTAGTGAGGGAGGAGGTGTAGCACCACTTGCAAGGGTAAGTGCAGGAGGGAGATTAGTGGGGAGGGTCGAATGGATGAGGGAGTCAAGTAGGAAGCGATCCTTGTGGAAAGCAGAAAATGGGGGAAGGGAAATATGTGCTTGGTGGTGGGATCCTGTTGGAGATGGTGGAAGTTGCAGAGAATTATTTGCTGGACACATGGGCTGGTGGGGTGGTAGGTAAGGACAAGAAGAACCCTATCCCTAGTGGGGTGGCTAAAGGACGGGATTAGAGCAGATGTGTGTGAAATGGACGTGTGTGGTTGAGGGTAGTGTTGATGGTGAAGGAAAGAAAGCCCCTTTCTTTGAAGAAGCAGGACATATCCTTCATTCTGGAATGAAAAGCCTCATTCTGACAGCAGATGCGGCGGAGACTGAAGAATTGAGAGAAGGTGATGACAAGTAACAGCGTGGAAAGAAGTATAGTCCAGGTAGCTGTGAGAGGCAGTGAGTTTATAATAAACATTAGTAGATAAGCTTTCTCCAAAGATTGAGACAGCAAGATCAAGAAAGGGGAGGGAGGTGTCAAAAATGGATCAGGTAAATTTGAGAGCAGGGTGGAATTTGGAGGCAAAGTGGATGAAGTCAGTAGGTTCTGCATGGGTGCAGGAAGCAGCACAAATGATGTAGCAAGAGAAAAGTGGGACACTGCCGCCAGTGTAGGCTTGGAACATAGATTGTTCCACATAGCCAATAAAAAGGCAGACGTACATGAGACCCATGTGAATGCCCATGGCTACACCTTTTGTTTGATGGAAGTGGGAGCAGCCAAAGTGGAAGGAAGCTGGTTGGGTCTGGTGTCCAGAAAGAAGCGGAGAGCTTTGAGGCCTTCCTGCTGGGAGAAGGAGGTGTATAGTGACCAGATGTCCATAGTGAAAGTTAAGATGATTGGGGACAGGGAACTTAAAATCATTGAAAATATCCAGAGTGAGTGAAGTGTCACGGATGTAGGTAGGAAGGAAGTGAATTGGGGGGGGGGGGGTAAAACAGAGTCGAGGTGTGCAGATATGAGTTCATTGGAGTGGGAACAAACTGAAACAGTGGGTCTACCTGGACAAACGGGTTTGTGGATCTTGTAGGAGGTAGAACCGGGAGGTACAGGGTATGGAAACTATATCGTTTGGTGGCAAGGGATGGAAGATTCCCAGAGCTAATAAGGTTTGTGATAGTGTGGGAAACATTGGCCTGGTGTTCCTTAGTGGGATCCTGTTCGAGAGGTAAGTAAGAGGAAGTGTCTGAGAGTTGTCTCTGGGTCTCAGCAATGTAGAGGTCAGTACACCAGACTACTACAGCATCCCCTTATCTACAGGATTGATGCAGAGGGATTGGAGAGCAGAGCGTTCGGAAGGAGTGAAGTTGGAATTTGAGAGAGGAGTGTTGAAATCGAGGTGGTTGACAGTTGGCAATGAAAAGGTCCAGGGCAGGCAGAAGGCCAGAGCAGGGTGTCCAGGAAGAGGAGGAGGGTGAAGTCAGGAGAAGGGATCATCGGTGTGGGGCAGAGAGTCTTTGACAAAGAAATAGGCACAGAGACCGAGGCGGCGGAAGAAAATCTCAGCGTCGTGGCGGGTGCAGAACTCTCTGAGATTGTGAGTGCAGGGGGACAAAGGTGAGGTTCTTACTGAGGTTCTGCCTCAGAGAAGGGAGAGTCGGAGGGAATAGTGAAGATCCAGCATGGATGAGAGCTGAGATCAGAGGGGGTAGGGGGTTGGTAGTGTCTGAGGAGAAGGGAGGTTTGGGGTGTTCAGGGATGGTGGTGCGAGAGGAAGATGGAATTCTAAGGAGAAGGGAGGGGGTCAGTATGCCAAACTACTACAGCACCCCCCTGAATTGCAGGTTTGACGTTGACATCAGGATTAGTGCAGAGGGAGTGGAGAGCAGAGTGTTCGGAAGGATATCACAGAAAATAAATTGAACATAAAATTTATAAGACAGTGATGGGAAAAACGACTGCAATACAGGACATTAGTGCAAAAAAAAAACATCGTCAGAGATCGGTCCATAGTAGTGCTAGAGGTGGTCTGTCATGTTCACAAGGTATACTTCCTTGGTCTTACTTTGAATGTGTGTCATCTCATAGGTTCTAATTAGAATTGTCTGCAGATCGATGTATATAGCACAATTGTTAAGTATAAGCTTGTATCCTTTAAAGAAGTGAGCCTGTGATTCACAAACAGGAAGAAAACATTAAATTAATTGTGTATCTTGTTCCCATGACAACTGTTCTGGGTAGGAATGAACAGCACAAACTGAACATGAAAGGACACAGGAAAAGCATAACGGAAAATATCACTAATTTCCTTTGGAGAACTTGTATGATTCAGTCACCTAACTGGCTGTTCACTGTAAACAACAGCGTAAAATAATAAATGTACGGTGACAGGACACTTCCTTTCAGAGAATGTAGAATGGGAATGGCTCTGCCTTCATAGATTTGTTATGAATTAAGTTGTTGAGTAATTTTGTCTGGACAGATTCCAGTTCACAGCATAAACAGTACCATAGTCCTAAAATATCGATATTCCAAACAAAGTGTTTTGCTACTAAATATCCATTTTTATACATCGTGCTCAATGAACAAATCCCACTGAATGCACAATGCAGAATCTAACAGTTAACTATTTACCAAAGCCCAATTTAAAGTGGTTGCTTACTCTAAGGATGTAATTACTGTACATCTACAAATACAAAGTGGGCCTCTATTTTTTTTTTGGTATGCAACCAAGTCAATATATTGCATTGTGGAATGCATTGCAAGAGTGCTTCTAAAGAGATGTGAGACACGATCTCTGGAATTAGCCTTTGGGGAATGAGTCTTTCCCTGTTTATCCACTCTGATCATTTCGGTAGTGTAAACAGCAAAAAAAAGGGCTGGCTCAACTATACACAGAGATGTTGATCTCTGTGTGCAGGAATGCCACATTACTGATGAATAGTTTGCCTGCGAGCTTGTTTTGTATAAGCTCCATTGTAACACCCCTACTTGGGGTCAACATTTCGTAGACCATGTCACTGAACGGTGATGTCACTCTGCATTTCATAGAGATCCTTTTGTATTTGTGGAATGCAAAACCTCTGACTAGATACTAGATTTCTGTTTTGGACTTTAACTATTTATGTTCAAGATGAAATGAAAACAATGGCATGAAATTTGTAACTATCCATCCATGTAACTACATAAAATTTATTTATTGACAACTAAAATTTGATGTTGCCACCTATACAATTGTATCACAAACTCTTTGTCCCAGAACTCGAAAAACATCCAGAATTCGCTGTTGCTTTTTAATGTTCTAGCTGTGGTCTAGTGTTCATACTCTCATCTCTCTGAGATTTGCTTTGTTTACACTTTAAAATGGCAAGAAATGGACGCATCCTGATTGGCAGCCAAAACTCTGTAGCTTTGGGGGCTGCAGTGATCTCTATGGAGACTTAATCATGTGATGTGTGACTGCATGTGGGAGCACATACAACAGTCCCTGTGGATGACAGTTAAGGGGGAGATGGGTAAGAACATACTTAAGAAAGAATATGCTGACTAGTGATGAAATAATGTAGAAGCATGCCAGTATAAGGCTGTATAACTATTCAATGTGCTTTGTGTCTCTAAATTGTATGAAACACCATACAGATCCAAAATATTCACTTCCTAGTGCTGACGTTCAACATCTGCCTAATATAATAAAGTTTATTTCAAGCATTCACTATTGTGACACCATTTCACCAGCAGGATTTAAGACTAAGTATAGAAAATACCCTAAATAAAGATTAGTTTATAATAGAGTAAATAAAGATACAGGAAAAGAATTAGACCATTTGGCCTGTCCAGTCTGTTCCACCATTTAATCATGGTGCTTTTTTATCAATACCATTCTCCTGCCTTCTCCTCATTACCCTTAACACCCTTACCAATTAAGCAGCTTTCAATGTCTGCCTTAAATAACACATTGACTTGGACTCCTCAGCCCTCGATGGCAACAAATCCCACAGATTAACTACCTTCTGCTTGCAGAAATTCCTCCTCTTCTTCATTTTGAAGGGACAACCTTTTATTGTGAGGCTGTGCCCTAGGATCCTGGAGGTTTGTTCATCCTGTATGTGAAACCAATACGGAATTATTAAAAAAAGTATTTATCATGAACAAGATTAAGTCACAAGCATACAATAGCAATCTCGCAATCACCAACTTGCCATAATAACCACTCCTCAGGAGTGTTCAAGCATGAGCTGTAGCAAAATAAATATTTGAGCCAAATAATGATTTCAGCAAGAGGCAATCTTAAAATATCCAAGTTATTAGTGTGCAGCCGAGTCCTCTTGAACATCTGAAGAGGAGTTCACATTTACATTCATTCCCCCATTACCCAGAATAATTTATAAACAAGATTATCAAAAGAAGCAATTTCTGAAGCTTTCCTCTGCCAGCTCACAAAGGCAGCTCCTGCTGATTCCCCCTCTTGACAAGAAATCATCTCTCAGCTGTTTTAAAGTATATTATCATTAGACGAAAAGGATTCTGTGGACTAAAAGGCTCTCTTGTATGAAGGTCTGTCAGCTCAAGAGTATAATTCAGCAAAATAAAAGAATCATTACAGGAGCTGTTAATCTTTCCACAACACCCAAGAAATGATGTGCAGGCACCAAGGAACACCCAAGAGAAACGTGTATGTGCATCCAGGGGCTGTATATGATCACCCACGGGTGCTGTGTGTGTCTGCACCTTTTGGGACCTGCAGGCTCAGCAACATTTTATTCAACACACAGAGACCTAAATTGCACTTACAGGGATTATGTCTGCAGCTTCACAGGGATAGTATACACTCAGTGGCCACTTTATTGGGTACCTCCTGCACCTAACAAAGTGACCACTGAGTAAACATCTGTGGCCCTCTGCTGTTGTAGCCCATCCATTTCAAGGTTCGATGTGTTGCACGTCCAGAGATGCTCTTCTGCACACCAGTGTTGAAACACATGTTTATTTGAGTTACCGTCACCTTCCAATCAGGTTGAACCATTATCACCTCACCCCTCTCGTTACCAAGGCATTTTTGCCCTTAGAGCTACTGCTGACCGGACTTTATTTTTGTCTTTTCGCCCCATTTTCTGCAAACTCCAGAAAATGCATTTTGTGCATGAAAATCTCGTGAGATCAGCAGTTTCTGAGATATTCAGACCACCCCATCAGGCACCAACAATCACTCCATGGTCAGAGTCATTTAGGTCACATTTCTTCCCCATTTTGATGCTTGGTCTTAAGAAAAACTGATCATCTTGACCACGTCTACATGCTTTCATGCATTGAGTTGTTGGGCCACACGATTGGCTGATCGGCACAGGAGCACCGCAGGGGACCGTGCTCTCTCCAGTCCTGTTCACCCTGTACACATCAGACTTCCAATATAACTCGGAGTCCTGCCATGTGCAGAAGTTCGCTGACGACACGGCCATAGTGGGGTGTGTCAGGAATGGACAGGAGGAGGAGTATAGGAAACTGATACAGGACTTTGTGATATGGTGCAACTCAAACTACCTGCGTCTCAATATCACCAAGACCAAGGAGATGGTGGTGGACTTTAGGAGATCTAGGCCTCATATGGAGCCAGTGATCATTAATGGAGAATGTGTGGAGCAGGTTAAGACCTACAAGTATCTGGGAGTACAGTTAGACGAGAAGCTAGACTGGACTGCCAACACAGATGCCTTGTGCAGGAAGGCACAGAGTCGACTGTACTTCCTTAGAAGGTTGGCGTCATTCAATGTCTGCAGTGAGATGCTGAAGATGTTCTATAGGTCAGTTGTGGAGAGTGCCCTCTTCTTTGTGGTGGCGTGTTGGGGAGGCAGCATTAAGAAGAGGGACGCCTCACGTCTTAATAAGCTGGTAAGGAAGGCGGGCTCTGTCGTGGGCAAAGTACTGGAGAGTATAACATCGGTAGCTGAGCGAAGGGCGCTGAGTAGGCTACGGTCAATTATGGAAAACCCTGAACATCCTCTACATAGCACCATCCAGAGACAGAGAAGCAGTTTCAGCGACAGGCTGCTATCGATGCAATGCTCCTCAGACAGGATGAAGAGGTCAATACTCCCCAATGCCATTAGGCTTTACAATTCAACCGCCAGGAGTAAGATATGTTAAAGTGCCGGGGTTGATTGTATTTAATGTATTTAAGTAAACTACTTAAGAACTTTTTAAAAGCTATTATTAATGCTTTTGGAGAGAGTGATTTAGATGCATATCATATTTTTACTGAGTTAAGTATTGTATGTAATTAGTTTTGCTACAACAAGTGTATGGGACATTGGAAAAAATGTTGAATTTCCCCATGGGGATGAATAAAGTATCTATCTATCTATCTATCTATCTATCTATCTATCAAAGATTCCCACCATTTGAACCATGCCATCTTTTTGCAGCTACCATTGGGCAGAAGTTACAGAAACCTAAAGTCCCACACCTCCCGGTTCAAGAACAGTTACTTCCTTTCAATCTTCTTCAACCAATCTGCACCACCTTAATCACCACCTCAGTATAGAATTGCAAGGGCCATTTTGATCACGTTGCGCTAAAATGGACTTCGTTTTTATCTTGTTCTAATTATGTTCTTTCTTGTATAATTTACTGTAATATGCTGTATGTTACATTCATGATTCTCTTGTGAATATTGTGTACGTGTGATGCCGCTTTAAGATTTTTAATTGCAGCTATGAACACATACACTTGTGCTTATGACAATGAACTTGACTTTGACTTTCAGATTTAGATTCAAGTTTATTCCTCGTGTGTACATCAAAGCACCCAGAGAACTGCATTACAGGTATTTGTGCGAACAACCAACACACCCAAGGATGTGCTGGGGGCAGCCTACAAGTGTTGCCACACACTCCAGCATCGGCACAGAATGCCCACAATGCTGAGCAGTACGACACAGAACAGAACAGAGCAGAGCACACCAAACGACAAAGCAACAACAACAAAGCAAGCCGCATTACTCCCGAACTCCCACCCACCAACCCATGCACATACTCAGTCCTCTGACCCCAGGACAGGCTGTCTTCAGTCTCCAGCCTCCAGCAGATTCATGGATTCACAGGCATTGGACTCTCAGAGATCTGCGTACTCGGGCTCTGGCCATCAGGCCTCAGCTTCTCGACTTCCGATTGACCTGCAGCCTTTGATCTTTGGTATCAACTTGACGATGAAGATGAATGGAGATTCCAGATGAAGACCTGAACTGCAGGCCCATAGCTCTGGACTTGCCGATGACAGGACCCAAGCACTAGGCCTTGAATTCCGATCTCACTGACCCACTAAGGAGTTACGGTCACACATACGTCCTGCCCGCATGGAACTTCAATCACAGAACTGATTGATGACAGTGACCTGGTGGGGAGAGGCATCTGCCCTCATCCTCGTTCCCACTGCTCTGCAGGCCTGACATCTGACCATGTCCACATCACTAGCTTTTGAATGTGGCACAGTGCTTTAGACTTCAACCTGTCCCCTAATTCCCACACATTCCTGTCCCTACACCCTAACCTGATGCCTAACTCACCTAACTCCACTTCCTGTCCCCAAAGCCTTCCATGAGGATCTTGAAAAACTTAAAACTCAACTAATTCAGAGTTGTGACCATAGCAAAGACCCTAACTCAGTGCCATATTGACTGGAAAGTTGTACCATGTGCAACAGGCCACATCAGAGGGCAATTTAGATTCAGCAGTTTTGCTGTGTCTGGAGTGACATGGAAACAAAACCAATCAAGGACAGCAATTTCCTCACAAAGTTCAAGGTTCAAAGTTAGTTTATTATCAAAATGCATCCATTTCACCTTGAGATGAAGTTTCTTGCAGGCATTCATAGTAAAACAAGAAAAACAGTAGGATCAATGAAAAATACACCCAAATGAAGAATGACAACCAACGCGCAAAAGAAGACAAACAGTACAAATGCAAAAAAAAAATCAATCAATATATCAATAAATAAATAATACTTAGAACTTGAGTTGTAGGGTCTTGAAAGTGAGTCCATGGGTTGTGGAATCGTTTCAGAATTGTGGTGAGTGAAGTTATCCACACTGGTTCAAGAGCCTGATGGTTGAAGGGTAATAACTGGTGCTGAACCTGGTGGTGTAGGATCTAAGGCTCCTGTACCTCCTTCCCCATGACAGAAGTGAGAAGAGCGTATGGGCCTGGATGGTAGGGGTTCTTCAATGATGGGGGCTGCTTTCTTGTTGCAGCATTCCTCATTGATGTTCTCAGCGGTGGGCAGGGCTTTTCCCATGACAGACTGGGCTGCGTCCATCACTTTCTGTAGGCTTTTCCATTCTTAGGCATTGATGCTTCCAGCCAGGCTACTCACCACTGTGCATCAATAGAAGTTTGTCATTTAAATGTCCATATCACTGTGTTTTTAAGGAGAGTATTAGAATTCTATGGACGCCATTATTAACACGATCAACTTAATTTCTTATGTTCCACAGCCACCGAGGTGGGATTCAGGCTTATATCTCTGGATCAATAATATAGACTTCTGGATATTACTCCAGTCAGTAAACCACTGCACCTCTTTTTAAATACCGTGATGCAATAAACATTCTGTAGATCAAATAACCTGTAACTTCATTATATGGTTATCACTTTATATACTATAGAAGTGTTCTAGGAGCTATTGGAATAATCATCATCTTTATGTGCCATGTCATATGACGTAGGCGATCATGACTTTGACCGTGATTGCTCTTTACAACTTTTTCTACAGATGTGGTTCGTCATTGTCTTTGTGTGGGCCGTGCCTTTACAGGTGACCCCATTCATTATCAATGCTCTTCATGAGGCGCCAGCGGGTCACATACTGCTGCTCATACGACCATCCACCACCTGCCCCCATGGCTTCATGTGACCCTGATCAGGGGCTAATCTGGTGCTACATCGTGCCCAAAGGCAACCTGCAGGCTAGCAGAAGGGAGGAGCACATTACACTTTCTTTGCTAGAGACATATTTCCACTCTGCTGTTGGAGTAATGATGTTGATATTTCTTCGGGGGGGCCAACAACATAATTTCAATTTTATAAATAATGAGGTGTCAGCCTCGTGAAGAACCTAGGTAAAGCTACGTCTGTGCTAAGTAGCTAAAAAAGCAAGCAATTCAGTATCATGGAGCTAAGCGATTTCCCAAGCAATATTTCAAAGCAATGCACTGTAGGTCTATCACGTGTGGTCATGAATAGTAGTGGGTAATTAAGCAGTTAATGGGCAGAGAGAAGTATCCCCATGCTCAACGTTGGCTGTGCTCAGCATGTGAGTGCTCAGGGAAAGGATGAAGCATTTGTAACCATGTTCATCCAGAAATGTCAAATAAATGATCCATCCTGGCTTCCTCTTGAGATCCCGGTCTGCGATGAAGCCAAGTCTCTAACCAAATTGATGCAGACTGCGTGATATCATGAAATGTGAAAATCGTACAAAACATTGGTTAAACTGGAGTATGTGCATACTGGACAACAAGTAAAGCTAATCTTTATTGTGTGCAATTCTGGTTGCCGCACTGCAAGAAATATGTGATTAAGCTAGGGATGGTGCAGGATCTGAGCACGTCTACAAGGAGCACTGTCACATCCATCATCAAGGACTCTAACTATCCAGGCCATGCTCTCTTCTCACTGCTGCCGTCGGAAGGGGGACCAGGAGCCTTAAGTCCCACACCAGCAGCTTTAGGGACAGTTATTATACTTCAATCATCAGGCTCCTGAACCAGCGAGGATAACTTCATTCACGTCAACTCTGAACTGATTCCACAATTTATGGACTCACCTTCAAGGACTGTACAACTCATGTTCTCAGTATTATTTATTTACTTATTCATTATTATTGTATTTTAATAGTGTGTCTTTGTGTGTAGTTTTTCATTGATTCCAATGTATTTATTTGTTCTACTGTGAATACTTGCAAGAAAGTGAATTTCAGATTAGTATATGGCGATATATATGCACTTTGAAAATAAATCTACTTTGAATTTTGAACTTTGAACTTTGAAAAGATTTGCAAGATAAAGCATAAGATGTAGAGGCAGAATTAGGACATTCATTCCATACATACACCCAGTGTCTTAGCCTCTACAGCCCTCTGTGGCAACAAATTCCACAGATTCACCATCCTCTGGCTGAAAAAAAATTCTCCTTATTTCAGTTGTAAGGAGACATCCTTTTATTCTGAAACTGTCATACTCAGATCTTAGCGTTCCTTGCTGATGGAAACATCTTCTCTATGTCCTCTTTGCTTTCAATGAAATTCCCCCTGATCCTTCTGAAATCAATCAAGTACAGGTCCCGGGACATCAGATGTTAATCAAATCATTTGATAAACCTTTCATTTCTGAGATCATTGTTGTGAACTTCCTCTGGATCCTCTCCAAGTCCAGCACATCCTTCCTTAGATACAGGATCTAAACTTGGTTTACAGTATTCTAGATGTGATCTGACCATGACTAATGCCTTAAAAAGCCCCAGCAGTACATCCCAGCATTTATATTTTCGTGCTCTCATAATGATGCTGACATTGCCTTCATCTTCTTTACTACTAACTCAACCTGAAATTTTAATTTCAGATAAAAACTGAACTCAGATTCCCAAGTTCCTTTGCACTTGTGATTTCTGAATTTTCTCTCCATTTGGAAAACAGTCATCACATTTATTCTTCCAACTAAGTGCATAACCCCACACTTTCTTACGCAGTATTCCATTTGACACTTTGACTACTCTTCTAACCTGTCCGAGTTCTTCAGCCGGATCCCTGCCTCTCAACACTATCTGTCCCTCCAGCTATTTTGCTTTTGTCTTCAAATTTGGCTCCCTTATCATTTAATTCCATTGATTTCAATGGAAGAGTTTTAGACAAGACTTGCATGAAGTGAAAAGAAATTAAATTCATTGGAGTATACCTGTGGTGAACTACATATACCTGTCTGGACACGCCCTCTGATGACTGCTCCTGTGGCTCCTCCCACAGACCCCGGTATAAAGGTGATGGAGGTCTGAGCCCGGCCTCTCAGTCTCCAGGATGTAGTATGGTGGTCACTCACTGCTTGTTCCTTCTTCCAGTCAATAAAAGCCGATACCTCGCTTTTACGTCTCAGAGTGAGTTATTGATGGTGCATCAATACCATTAGAAGATGATTAGATAGTCGATTAGACAGTGGCTATTTATGCCATTGTATAGAGTCAAAACAACATCAAAGACTTAGTAATTAAACAGTTCAGCAAGGAAGGGATGAGCTTATTAGACCTTGATGGTAGCTGGACATATGTAAGTTTTGCCTGACAAGGCAGCCAGGGGCAGCCATGTACTTTAAATATCATGCACGTTATACACATATACATCAATCATTTATCTGCTTAATGTCCCTAATATGTTCAACTGGCAGACCAGCAACTGGCTTCGTTCTGTGTATGACCATGAACTAAAGAGAGGCCTTAAGCAGTAAAAGTGTCAGCAGGAATAGGAATGGAGTCAATTTCTCAGATCCTAGATGCTTACATCAGAAATAAGAAATCCACACTATTTTTCATTCCATAATCCTGCCTGACTTGCTGAGCATTTCCAATGTTTTCTGTTTTTATTTCAGATTTCCAGTGTCATTGCATTTTTGGTTTTCAAAGTAGCTATCAAATTTCTTTGAATTAAGTAGTCACAAATGCAATATATATGCAGAATAGCTATGGAAATTGTGGGAAACTATTTGAATGAAGGAACTAGAGAGAGAGAGTGTTGCAGGAGAAAACGTATGACCACATCTGATGTGGAAGATCTTTCAAAGCAGAGATTCAGAATTGTGTGTCAATAACTAATGTGGTTTGTTGTTTGGATCTAGTAGAAAAATACAGCCAGAGAGGATTCCATTGTCCCTGTTGATCATATCATTCAGTAATATCTCGTTTCAACATGAAGAAGCCAATAGTCACTTCTCATCTAAGTCTTTCCACAAAGGGAATGATATAGCTCAGAAAATGATTCAGCCACTATAATTCAAGAGTACAAATGAAAAATAGAGAACTACATTTGGAAAGAAACTTCAGTAAGGCTGTTTTGTAGCAAATGAAATACCTCACAGTATCTCCAAAATATTTTCAGAAACTTAATTGACTTCAATGGAGTGGGCAATGATCAGAATTTATTATGAGAAATGTAATGACAGGACAGCTAGAAAAACATATTAGGACTAAACAGAGTTATCGTGAATTTATGAAAAGGAAACCATGTTTGACTAATCTGTTGGATTTCTTTGAGCATGTCACTGTTAAAATAATTAATGGGGAACCAGTGGTTTACTCTGCCTTCTCTCTAAAACATTTGTACTTCTCATAATACCCATGCCTAAAACAGTATATTCTATTCCAGGTGAAGAAGACTAGAACTGGCTCAGTGTAATTTCCTGATTCGTGTTTTCTATGCCTTTATAAAGCTCCGGATGTCATATGGATTATTAATTACTGTGTTATCCTGTTATTTTTTTTCATACCTACACATAACATCTTTGTTTTCAATTCCACTGTTAGTTCAAATAAGGTCTCTTTATTTTTCTCCATAATAAACCCTAAATCTTTCAGTACACTCTGCACACTGTGAAGTTGCTCCATTCAACATGTGCCCTCTAGTGAATTTAACTGCTTCCATGTTAATTATTTTTCATTTATAACACGGTGATTGAGTGTTCCTGTATTTGGCAATATAATGCAATCGAACACTCAGTTAACACTTTATTAGACACCTCCTGTACCTAATAAAGTGGCCACTGAACGTATGTTCATGTTTTTTTAATGCTGTAGTCCATCTACTTCAAGGTTCAACGTGTTGTGCATTCAGAGGACAATAAATTTCACTGTTGATTGGAGCCAGAGAGACTACTGTGACTGTGTGCCACCATCTTGTTTGTTGTGTTTGTAGTGTTCTCGCTCAGGTGTAAGAGAACGCTGAACTAAACACCGAGGTAAACCGGAGTCAACGAAGACAGGATCGCAGTAAGATTAACCGTTTACTGTTCACTCTTCCACATTAACATATGGTGAAAACTGTTGACAAAACAATACAAGATTTGTACAGTATTTGTTTCCTTCTTGATATCACATTTACATCTTAAATACTTACAAAAGTAAACTACAACAACTACATTACATTAAAATGCAGCATACAGTCAGAATCTACCTATGCCATTGACTGCTTTAAATACACTTCAACACAAACTATCCGCAACTCTTTAACTAACGAAAACATAAACCTTATCAACCGTCATTACTTTTAACAGAATCAGCGTTAACATTTTAATTCAACATATTGATTATCTCATGAACTTACGGCGTTGCTTCACTATGTTTCTAATGCGTAGAAAGACAACTTTTCTTGCGCTGATCTTGCACATGTGAGCCCCCTCCTTCCCATTTCTCCAAACCGGTATTTTCCCACAAGACGCGGCGAAACAGGATGTGACATCATCGCAAGCTGCAATATATCACAGACAATGAATTTACTTTAAACAATCCTAACTTTAACTAAAAAATGCTAACAAACGAATTACTGAAGCGAAAATATTATAAACTAAACAAATGCCATAAAGGCAACACAGTGTTCTTTACCTTATTGTGTGTTTTTTTTGTGCTACCTCAGATCCAGAGTAAAAATTATTTTGTCTCCTTTATACCTGTGGACTGGAACTAACATTAAACAATCTTAAATCATTTTCAGCCACAGAACTGCTGCTCACTAGATTTCTTTTTTGTTTTTTGCACTATTCTTGTAAACTCTAGAGACTGCTCTGTGTGAAAATCCCAGGGGATCAACAATTTCTGAAATATTCCAACCACCCCATCTGGCACCAACAATCATTCCAGAGTCAAAGTCACTTAGATCACATTTCTTCCCCATTCTGATGTTTGCTCTGAACAATAACTGAATCTCTTGACCACGTCTGCATGCTTTTATACATTGAGTTGCTGCCACACAATTGGCTGATTAAATATTTGCATTATCAAACAAGTGTTCAGATGTACCCATTGAAGTGGCCACACAGTGTAGGCTTGCAGGTTCCTGAGGACTCCAGACAGCTAAATCCTGAAGACTATGATAATTTCATATAGACTGTACTCTGTTAAACTATGTGTGAACTATATGTATATCGATGTCGCTATGAAGAAGGCAAGACAGCAACTATACTTCATTAGGAATTTCAAAAGATTTGGTATGTCAACAAGAACACTCAAAAACTTCTATATGTGTACCATGGAGTGCATTCTGACAGGCTGCATTGCCGTCTGGTATGGGGGAGCTCCTGCACAGGACCGAAAGAAGCTGCAAAGGGTCAAAATTTTAGTCAGCTCCATCTTGGGTAAGAGCCTACAAAGTATCTTCAAGAAGCAGTGTCTCAGGAAGGCAACATTCATTATTAAGGACGCCAGCACCCAGGGCATGCCCTTTTCTCATTGGTAACATCAGGAAGGAGGTACAGAAGCCTGAAGGCACACACTCAGCGATTCAGGAACAGCTTCTTCCCCTTTGCCAACCAATTCCTAAATGGACATTGAACCTGTGACCACTACCTCCCTTTTTTTACAGATACTATTTCTGTTTTCTATGATTTTTAATCTATTCAATATACATACTGTAATTGATGTACTTATTTTTTAATTCTTTATTATGTATTGCATTCAACTGCTGCTGCTAAGAACAAATTTCAGGACACATGCCAGCGATTAAAGTGATCCTGATTCTGAACATAGTTAAACCTGAACATTTAATGCTTAAGTAGCATTTACACATCCATGTATAGTATTTATTCCTAGACTGTGGAGTACAAAAGATCATAAGGCTATAAGACAAGAGAGCAGAATTAGGCCATCTGGCCCATCATGTCTGCTTCATCATTAACTCATAGTTGATTTCTTTCAAAACTCATTCTTCCACTTTAACCATAAGCCATAATACCGTAGATGTCGGATTATAAGCCGCTACTTTTCCCCCACATTTTGAACAGCTTTGAACTCTGCGGCCTTTACTACGGTGCGGCTAATGCATGATTTTTTTCATGCCGCCAAAAACATTTTGCCTCGTAACAGTAGACCAATAAAATTGATGAGTAGTTCACAGAGGTCCAATGAAATTGTATGATAAATCAAGCGCACTTTCACAATTAAATTATTGTAAATCAGTCATTTGTACTCACCCTCATCAACATGGAAAACACTCGAAGAAAAGCATTGTGCTGCCTTTATGGCAGTTATTTAGTTTATAATATTTTCGCTTAGTAATTCATTTTCTAGTTAAAGTTAGAAGTGTTTTAACTATATTTGTTTTCTGTACTACATCGCGGGATGCTATGACGTCACACCCGGTTTCGCCGCGTCTTGTGGGAAAAATGCCGTTTGCGATAAACGGGAAGGAGGGGGGGAGTGCATTACGCGAGCGGCATTGGATCTGAGCGAACGCTGCTTTTAAGTTAAAGGCGATCAATAACTTTTCCTGGTAGGCTGCAGTATATATATTTTTTACCAGTCGTTAGGAGATATTGGAATGTTGTTCAGTAAAAAAGTATACGCAACGTATATTTAAAAGTAGCCGCGTTACAGGCACGGTTTGAAAAAAGGCATTTGCAATATGTATTTGTTTATGTTACCATATGGATTTAATTAAAAGTTAAAAAATCCTCACGTGTAATATCTTTCTGTGTAAATATCTCATATTACAACGTGGGACACCTGCGGCCGAAAATCCGGTGCGGCCTGTACAAGTAAAAAATTGATTTTCTTTCTAAAATTAGAGCCAGCGGCTTTTAATCAGGTGCGCTCTGTAGTCTGGAATCTACGGTACCTTATGGCAAAAGTAGGACATTTTTACTACAACTTAAATGACTTTGAGTTTGATCACTCTGGGTTCATTCTGTCTAGTATTCGTCTCCTTTAGGATATAGTTACCTTGGAGACAATGAAGGTAAAACCCACTAGATTGATTCCAAGATTGAATGGGTTATCCTGAAAGAAAAGATTAAGCAGGGCTTGCCTGTACTCTGTGGAACTAAGATGGAGGAAAGGTGAGCTTATTGAAACACATAATTGAAAGGACCTGGCCAGCTAGATGTGAAAGGAAAATTCTTCTGGTTAGGAAATTTAAGAACCAATGGGTATTGTCTCATGGTAAAAGATAATCCATTTAAGACACGGATGAGGAGGAAATTCTTCTCTTGAGTCCTCTGAGAAGATTTCTCTTGTTAGAAAATTTAGAATTATTGGGAATTATCTCATGGCAAATAGTCATCCATTTAAGAACTAGCTGAGGGGCAACTTCTTTCCTAGAGGTGTTGTAGATCTTTGGAATGTTCTGTCGCAGGGTGGGTATCGAGTCATATTATGGATTTTAAGGCAACAGATATTACTGGGTCAGACAATTAAATGGAGGTGAGGCCAAGATAAGATTGGATATGATAATACTGAATGGTGGAGCGGGCCCTATGGACTAGATAGCCTAATTCTTATATTCTTCTATTCATTTGTAGAAGTAATTATAACAGAACTTTGGACTCAGCACTCAGCAGCACTTGAGAAAGTTACAGCGTACATTCCCAAAGCATTTCTTGCATTTGAGATTGGGTTGTACACGAGGATTGTAATCAAATCAAATCAAATCACGTTTAATTGTCTTTCAAACCATACATGGCTACAGCTGAACGAGACAATGTTCTTCTGGGGCCAAGGTGCAAAAACATACTTGCACATTCAAAATAACAAGAAAGGGAAAACAAAAATGTAGTTATGTAAGAAAACAAATTTTTAGACCAGGTTCCTGCGTGACAAATCCCACAAATTGATGGAACCCCTGTCCAGCTTATATATAATTCCACCAATCCACCACTGGAGGGCAGCACCAATGGGAGAGGCCACCTCCAACTGAGCCCGGACACCAAGCTACAATGCAATCTGAAGGACTGAGGTCAATTCCTATCTACAGTTGAGGAGACACTGCTGCCTCACTACCTGTCTCCCCATCAAACAAGGGAAGCAGGCCTGCGGCAAACATTGTCCCACAGGATCCTTTCGATTGTAATTAAAACACCCAAGACAATCACTCACGGTTTCACTGATGCCGTTTCTGCACCAACTACCATGCCTCTGAATAGCAGGCAGCAGCACAGTCTCCACCCAGGTCAGCTCTTCCGAACCCAGTCTGCCTTCTCCTGCAGCCTGACGGCCCAGATCGAATTCCCAGCCCTAACAGCCCAGCTCGAATCCCCAGCCCCAACGGCCCAGCTCAAAACCCCTGGCCCAATGGCCCAGTTTGAATCCCCAGGACTGACAGCCTGGCTCGAGTCTTCCAGCCCAGTGGCCCGGCTTGACATCTCCAGCCCAACGGCCTGCAGTTAAGATATAAACTGTACCCCACAGATACTCAGCAAATGCAACCTAAGGGCCATATTCTGGTTTCTCCATGGGTTAGGGAGGACTGCAAGTTACAGTGACAACCTCATGAGAACAAGGGAGCAAAATTTTAAGGTAATTGGAGGTAAGTCAGAGGTAAGTTCTTTACATAGAGCAGTGGTCCCCAACCACCGGGCCGCAAAGAAACAATATGATTTGGCGATATGGAACGATATGAGTCAGCTGCACCTTTCCTCATTCCCTGTCACGCCCACTGTTGAACTTGAACGCATGTGAGATCATCAGTCGCCTTAACGCAGTGATACCCTAGCACCAGGGTTCACTGATTGGCCTTGGGTAACCGGCCGCCTCGCATGGCCGGCGAGAAGTGCCGTTTCTACTGGCCTGGAGTGCGTGCAGATGGGCGCCGCCTCTCAGCCTGTTTAGCACACCGAACGTTTGAGGGGAACCCGGTGCTAAAATATTCACAGACTACCTAATTCGGGCTCCGGGTTTCATAAGTAGCAGAGCAGCTACTTTGCTGCGATCTACTGAAAGTCATCCCTCGAGACAAACTTCTGTCGGCCAATAGATCCTACCTACCTACAAGGAGGGCGGGAATGCGCCCTGTCGCACTCCTGGCTCACTCGGTCGCTCTCTTCAGACTGCAATCACTGCAGCCCCAGCAAGGGGACCTCCAGCACTTACCTTGCCCTCTCACTGGTGTGTTGCAATGATTTTATATGTTCATACGAGGAAAATATGTGCTGCGTGTTTAATATCCAAACGTTACTTAAAATGTTATGAAGCTATTGACTTATAAGTGAGTTATAATTGACTTATCACTATTGTTGGGCTTGAAATTCTGCACTGTGTTCGTTTAGGAAGAGAGTCAACCAACACCGGAATATTACAAAACTTGGCTTTAATGCAGAAGCGTAACTGGCACAGCGAGTCCACGGCGTCGCTGGAGAAGGCGCGTTCTGCCCTCCCCTTACATTCTACGCTTGTTTATACCCCTTTTCCCCATTCCAACCCCTCGCTACACATATTTGGTAAGGCCGAACTTTGTTGTACAAATTAGGTAATATCGGGCACTTGTGTCCTCCTTATTGGCACGATGCCATTCACTCACGAGTTACCTGTTTCTTTTGTTTACTGAATCGCGTGACACTAGCAGTTTCGGTGTAGCGGAATCCACAGTTTCGCTTCCCCTCTCCCTTGCATTCCTGTCTCCTAATATCACGTGAGCCACTCCTGACCTGTAGTGGCAGTCTCGAATTAACCCTAACATTAACCCTAACACTATATTTAAGTGAAGAAATTATGCACTGTGTGTTTAATATTAAATTTGTTAGATAAACCCTTTTAGAAACAAAATTGAGTGTATTAGTCACTTATAAAGACTTACAGTTGACTTATCTCCTATATTCCAGTCGTAATTAACACCATCCCCCCCCCCCCGTCGGCCGGTCCACAAGAATATTGTCAATATTAAACCAGTCCGCGGTGCAAAAAAGGTTGGTGACTCCTGACATAGAGAATGAAGGAAGCGTGGAATACTTTACCAGGGTTGATTGTTGAGGCAGATATATTAGGAGCATTTAAGAAACACTTAAATAGGTAAGTGAATGATAGAAATGTGAAGGGTTATGTCAGAGGAAAGGGATAGTTTGACCTTAGAAGAGATTTAAAAGGTTGGCAAAACCTCGTGGGTCAAAGAACCTGCACTGTGCCATAAGTTTCTATGTCCTGTGTTCAAACATCATGTGATTAACAGCACTGATAGAGTTCTACACATACTGACATCTAAGGTTAATGAAGGAAATGTGATAGCTGTACTGTAATGAAATGAGAGTCAATTGACAAATCACCTCAGGGCAAATGATAGGGATGGAATGACAGGGAGTTAAAGGGAAAGAATTTTAAAATTGCATAAATTACATGTAATGCTCTGTAAGGTTTCACTGCTAATGTAATGGCCTCTTTGTAGCAGCAGTGTTTGGGTTATGACTAGAGATAACAGAGGCTTTGGCATGTACACCATCCAATGAGAGGCGTGATTTTCTTTCTTGTGTGCCCGAGGGAAGGTTTTTGGGGTCTTTTGTTTGGCAGAAGATGGAGAGAGAAGATGCCAGAATGGGGAAATCATAGTCTGCAGGACGGAGTGGACTTGGAATGAGGTCAGGAGTCAATGGCGCCGGAGGAAATCGATGGAGAATGAGCAGACAGGAAAGCCGTGCGCTCCAACATCACACATTAGACTGTTTCATGAGAATGGGCCCTTTTTCTTTTTTGTTTTCTCTACTAACCCTATAGTCAAATTAAGAGTTATAAAGCTCAATCGTTTAATTGCATATTGTGTACTGTTTGTTATTTCGTGGCACTGATTTGTAATAGGGAACACACCACGCAGCATCCACCCAAAGAAGATTTCTTACGTTTGGCTGGGCCGGGGTCTGTCTCCTTCTACAGTAAGCCGCTAGCTGAACCTCAGGGTTACAATTGTGGGGGCTCGTTCAGGATTGATTGTGTTGGATGCTGTGTGATTCCCCTGAGCATTGAACCAGTGGGGTAGATATTCATACTCCAGATGAATTGTTGATTCACCTGTTAAGTACCATTAAAGTTGTGATTGCGGGGCAGCGGTTTGATAAAATGGCGGACGCAGCTCTTGTTTTAGCTGATGTAACGGCAGTGGGGCAGGCTGAATTACTAGTCATGTTTTCCATAGCTGGGACAGAGATTTCAAAGGCAAGGTTCTATCACTTCTGAGGAGTGAGGGGAAGGAGTGGTCCGATTTGACTGATTAGTCCCCATCGCCACGGAAGAGTGAGAATTCTGAGCTAGTATTATTGGAGTATAAAAGTTGCATTGTTTGCTGTGTAATCAAAACTATGTAGTCAGCTTTGAGCTTGCTACTTGCTATGCATGTATCCAATTTAGTAGGAGAAAAAAATCTTACGAATGTAGAAGACAATTGTGTGTTAATGAGAGGTAGCTAAGAGATGTAGATTAGAACATGATTAAGTCAATTTGTAGAAACAATAGTGGCGGATGTACTTGTGATACGCAACTGTAGACCGATTGGATATGCTAATGCAACTAAACCAGGAGATTGCTATAAAAAATGCTATGTACAAGGAACAGAGAGGTTTTAAAAAAAAGCAGTGGAGATCCCATACAACATTGTCAGCAAATTCTAGACTTAATAAAAGCCATAATGAAACCTAAAGCATTGGCTATAGTAAAGTGCCAGGCACATAAAAAGGGGAAATGATGTAATAACAAAGGGAAATCAAGCTGTGGACGAGGCAGCCAGAAAAGCGTCTGGATGTACATCAGCTGTCATTGACCCCCAGGTAAGCCTAGCTCCAGAACCTGTGGTAGAGGACCTAATTGAAATACAAGGTAAGGCAACTTTGGCAGAACAGACAATGTGGAGACGAAGGGGGGCCAAGCAGAACCCGGAAGGCTTGTGGAGCATGGAAGACGGTTTGTTGGTAGCGCCCACCCCTCTACTGACGATTCTGATTTCAGAAGCACATGGGATTGACCATTGTGCAAGGGGGGAAGTGATAAAGAAAATAAAGAAGGATGGTTTTTGGTCACCTTATTTACAGGCTTCAGTGGACTTTGTCTTGTTACAGTGCGAGGTATGCGCACAGGATGCAGGGTTCGGACATCAGTTATTTGACTGGTTAGAAAGTAGACTCAGAGGATGGGAAGCATGGCTGACTAAAATGGCAATAACTGTCAGTATTGTTGAGCTGTGCGCTTGTGCTGTGCTGTTTTCTTCCTTGTCTCAAGTCTCTTGTAGTGCGTGCTGCAACCAAACAATTTCCGATGCTCGTGGCAATTACTGAAGCAAGCTTAGTGGGGAAAGAAACACCAAAAATGTATTGTTACAGCCTACAACACCTGCAGGATGAACAAGAGCAAAACGACAGTGTGGGAGTAGAGTGTAAGGGCTTCTGAGTTTTTTTTCCCTGTCTCAGGTACAAAGGGACAGGTTTTTGGCTCAGCGGCCCAGGGTAACAGGGAGAGAATACTTTGAGGTCTTGGCGCAGAAAATTATAGTTTAACCCGAGATTTGGGAATAAATGCTTGAGTTTATTGGGGCTTTTGTGTGCGGACTCTTAGTCTTCTTTCTCTGTGTGAGACCCTATGGGTCTCAAAGGGGGGAATATATTGGAGTATAAAAGTTGCATTGTTTGCTGTGTAACCAAAACTACGTAGTCAGCTTTGAGTTTGCTATTTGCTATGCATGTATCCAATTTAGTAGGAGAGTGAAATCTTAAGAATGTAGAAGATAATGGGGTGTTAATGAGAGGGTAGCTAAGAGATGTAGAAGACAATGGTGTGTTAATGAGAGGTAGCTAAGAGATGTAGATTAGAACATGATTAAGTCAATGGGTAGAAACAATAGTGGTGGATGTACTTGTGATACACAACTGTAGACTGATTGGATATGCTAATTCAACTAAACCAGGAGATTACTATAAAAAATGCTATGTACAAGGATCGGTGAGCAATCAGTGACTAGTTCAATGACTGTCTCAGCTTTGATTTGCAAATTAAAGTTTAACCCTTCTTGAAGAATCTTCTGCGTCTCCTGGTCGTTTGTGGGGCACGAGAAACCACGACAGTATCTGCCATTACCTCTCTGGTGAGAAAATAGAAATGTTCCCAGGTCCAATGTCCCAGCTATGGTAGGCTCTGCCTATTCTCTGGAATAGTGCCCACCCCTAAAGGGGAAAAGGGTTATGAGACTTCCGCAGAGCAGACCTCTCAGTTGTTAGATAAGAGGCAGTGCTCTGATGATGTAAAGTGACCGAGATTGGTTGAGAGTTTGAGTGGACAGGTTGCTGATGTTGTGAGAACTGTCAGGTTGCAGTACTCTGTAGCTAAAGCTGTCAATTACATGCAGGCACTGGAAAATGCTTCTGGCATGACAGGAAGTCCAATGGAGCTCATGGCGGGGTTTCAGAACATGCGTCAGGAAAAGGGGGAGAAGCTTTCTGCCTACATCTTTCGGCTAGAGAGGCAGCTAAACTTCTTACAGCACAGAGGGGCCATTCGGGCGGCTGAAGTGCATCGGTAAAGAATGGACGAAATAGCAAAGGGCACCCAGTCCCAGGACCTGATCGCTTGGGGGTCTCTGACTGTCTCATAAGGTGCACGCCCCTCCCTTGTTTGTTGAACTGATCAGAGAAGTACGAGAGGAGGAGAATGCGTCAGAGGCACGAGAGGCCTCCATCAGCAGGGTACAGTCCTGAGCAGTGGTCTCCTGCGGTGAATCACCTGCCCCGAGGAGTGGTAGAGGAGACTGTGGCCGAGTTGAGAACTGTGATGTCCCGGTTGTAATCAGCGGGTGTGACCCCCCCCCCCCCATAGGGAGCTGATAGGAGGCAAATCCCCTAAGGGGACGAACGATGCGGAGGGCTGCTGGCAGCAGGTGTCACGTGAGAAGGAGAATGTGCCCCTGGGTGCCTCAGCAGGGAGAGTTGTTGGGGAAACTTAGACAAGACCCAGGGAGGGAACAGTCTGGTGTCTCTGGGGAAGCTCATTCCCAGCAATGTACCAAGGAACCAGCAAAAGCACGCTAAAGCCATACTTGACACTTGGTCACAGTTTCAGTGCACTGGAGGTCTGGGGTCTCAGTGCAAGTGATTATCCATATGATGGTTATTTGTCAGTGAAACTGGAGTTTTCAGAGGCCGATGTGGGAGTGTCTGAGGTTCTTAATGCATTGGTGCTGGTTTGTCCGGACCCCGTTGAGAAGGGCTGTGTGTCAATCCTGGTGGGGGCCAACACTCCTCTTGTGAAGAGACTCATGAGGGCCTGCAAGGAGAAGGCTGGGGAGAGTTTACTGGGAACATCATCCTTGCACCTGATGTTTCGAGCTGCTTTTAAAGAAGTGCATGGCTGCATTGGGCCAGATACTGACTTTAGACGAGTGACTGTGTGGTTCACCCAGTTGAAGCCAATAGTGGTACGGCCGGGGAAGTAGTGAGAGTGATGGGGACCCCCAAATTTCCCGGAATGTCTGAGGGCGAAGCCCTCTTAGTGGACACTCTGGAAGACCATGAGGGGGAGCTGGGATTTCCTGCTGGGGTACTGGTGAGGCCTGAATGCAGAAGCCCTCAGTTGTACAGGCGAGCAGGATGACAGTGATTTTCAGGAACACTATGAAGAGGGAGGTCACCTTCAAGCGGAGGATGCCCCTGGCGCATCTGTTCCCGGTGACGGTAATGTCCAGTGTCCCTGTGAGACAAGCCGGGGAGAAACTATTGGGAAAGGGGAGAAAGTTGACCGCTAAGTCATTCAACTTCGGGGGGGCTCCCCGGTTCCTGCGGGTTGGAAGAGGAGGTTGGTAGAGAAGATGTTGAAGCTGGAAGGTGCCTTTTCCACTGACGAGTTTGATGTTCGAAGAGCACTCGTCACACCATCCAGGTGACCGAGGACATCCTGGTCAGAGAGTGGTCATGGCAACTGGCCCCTGTGGAGGTGGAAGATGTTCAGCAGCATTTGTGTAAGTTGAAAGAAGCTGGGATCATCACCGAGTCCAAAAGCCCCTATGTGTCTCCAATAATAGTGGACAGGAAGAAGAATGGGAAGGTATGGATGTGTGTGGACTATAAGACTCTGAACAGGTGGACTATCCCTGAACAGTATATGGCCCCGAGGATGGAAGACGTGCTGGCCTGTCTGAGAGGTGCAAAGTGGTTCGGTGTGCTGGACTTGAGGAGTGGATATTACCAGATCCCCATGAGTGAGGCTGATCAAGAGAAGATGGCATTTATATGTCCCCTGTGATTCTTCCAGTTCGAAAGGATGCCCCACGGCATATCGGGATTCCCTGAAACCTTCCAATGGGTCATGGAGAAGACGGTGGGGGTTATAGACTTGCTTGAGGTATTGGTGTATCTGAACGACCTCATAGTGTTTGGGTCCACCTTGGAAGGACATGAAGTGAGGCTACTGAAGGTGCTGGGCCACCTGAAAGCTGAAGGGTTAAAACTTTCCCTGGACAAGTGCCAGTTTTGCAAGATATCTGTTAGCTATGTTGGGCACATAGTCTCACAGGATGGAGAAGCTACAGATAGAGGCTGTGACTACCCGGCCAAGGCCCCAGGCTGTGAGCACTCTGCACTCGTTCCTAGGGTTCTGTGGTTACAATCGGAGGTTTGTGAAGGGCTGCGTGAAAGTGAGTCACCCGTTGAATCAGCTTCTGTGTGGTTAACCTCCCTTGGGGAAGAAAGGGAGGGGGAGAAAAGGAGAGGTGGGTGGAGAGTATCTTAGCCCTTCAGAGCCCTTTGGATCGATGTGGGATGTAAAATGTGAAGCAGTTGACCCAGGCACTGGTGCTGGCTTTTGCAGACCCCCGCTTGCCATATGTACTGCATGTGGATAGCAGCCAAGAGGGCTTAGGGGGCATCCTGTATCAGAATCAGGGCACCGGATTGAGACCCGTTGCGTTTGTCATTCGGAGTCTGTAGCCCTCGGAGAGAAACTATCCCATGCACAAGTTGGAATTTCTGACATTGAATTGGGCTGTGGTGGATAAGCTGAGTGACTACATCTATGGTACCAAGTTTGAGGTGAGGACAGCCAACAATCCCCAAACATATATCCTGACCTCAGCGAAATTGGATGCTACAGGCCATCGGTGGTTGGCGGTGTTGTCTGCCTATGATTTCAGCCTGAAGTACCGTCCGGGAAGCAGGAACATTGATGCTGATGCTTTGTCCCGATGAGCGCATGAAGGGTTGGACAGGGACAGAGAGTGGGAGAGCGTTCCTGCCCTGGGAGTGAAGGCCATGTGTCAGTTTGCCATCACAGTAAAGGCAGAAGGAAAGCAGGGGCAGGATCGAGTGGTAGGTCAATTGGGAGCTTCTGATAACGCCATTCCACAAGTTGTAATCTGACTGCTCTGAAGACAAATCAGTTGCCAGAATTGAGTTCTGGGGATGTGGCAGCTGCTCAGCTAGATGACCTGGGCATTAGTACCATTTGGTCAGCGGTCAAGAAGGGAGACATGGCTCAGGTGGAGAAGATGAAACATGCCTTGGCGCCCCCATTACTGAGAGAATGGCCCCAGCTGGAATTGTGGAATCAGATCTCATATCGGGTCACATCACCTCCAGACCGGCCTCGGTGTTCCCAGTTGGTTCTGCCAGAGAAGTAGCGGAAGATAGTGTTGAAGTCACTTCTTGATGATTCTGGGGATTCGGGGGTTGAAAAGCTCAGAGACTGGCTTTACTGGCCCTGAACGAAGTCTGACTGTAAGAGCAAACACAGGAAATCTGCAGATGCTGGAAATTCAAGCAAAACACACAAAATGCTGGTGGAACGCAGCAGGCCAGGCAGCATCTATAGGGAGAAGCACTGTCGACGTTTCGGGCCAAGACCCTTCGTCAGGACTAACTGAAAGGAAAGATAGTAAGAGATTTGAAAGTAGGAGGGGGAGGGGAAAATGCAAAATGATAGGAGAAGAATGGAGGAGGTGGGGTGGAGCTGAGAGCTGGAAAGGTGATTGGCAAAAGAGATACTGAGCTGGAGAAGGGAAAGGATCATGGGACGGGAGGCCTCGGGAGAAAGAAAGGGGGGAGGGGAGCACCAGAGGGAGATGGAGAACAGGCAGAGTGATGGGCAGAAAGAGAGAAAAGAAAAGGAGGAAGGGGGGAAAAACTAAATAAAAGCTAAATAAAAAGGGATGGGGTAAGGAGGGGAGGAGGGGGCATTAACGGAAGTTAGAGAAGTCTATGTTCATGCCATCAGATTAGAGGCTACCCAGCCGGTATATAAGGTGTTGTTCCTCCAACCTGAGTGTGGCTTCATCTTGACAGTAGAGGAGGCCATGGATAGACATATCAGAATGGGAATGGGAATGGGACATGGAATTAAAATGTGTGGCCACTGGGAGATCCAGTAAAAAAACTGTAAGAGTGGGCTTTGGGTAGACAATTCATTTACACTTAAATAAATGACTTCAGCCATCAGTCTTCTGTTCTTTGACAAAGTACTGTGGATTGAGTTCATAACAATGCATTTCCTAAAAGCTGTGAACCCAGTTTCATTTGTAACAATGCATCTCTGGCACCTCTGAGACAAGAATCCTAAATTTACAGGTAGTTGCGAAGGCACCATATTTATGCTTTTTGAATATGAATTGTCCTCTGTGTTAGCAAGTAACATATCAAATAATGTAATATGGATTTTAACTTGCATTCCTAAAGGCCATAAATGTCAGCTTAGGCATACTGACGCCAGTAGAATGAATTTAATCAAGAGATGTGAAAACTTCAAAGAATTGTCTATAACTATGAACTGTCCTTTGTGTTTAGCAAATAAATATCAAGCCTCAATCACAAGGCGGTTAGACCTGTTCTGCCAGGGGTCTCTGCCTGCTGTAACCTTGCTTTGTCAAATAAAGAAACTGCCTTGTACATACCGGTAACGCAACGCTATGTGATTTCATCCACGCCACAACAATGACAATTTGGCAACGCTGTTGTTTTCATGTAAGTAGCAATGAGCAATAGAGCCAGAGATATTGGACGTCATTATGCTTCTGGAAGTGCAAAACCTAGAGTGAAGGAAGAAAAAGAAAGAGGAGACCAACTTGTGATATCAAAAGCACTTAAGTTGACAGAATATTTTGATGTTCCTGGAGATGGTGATGGCGCTATAATGGCTGAAGCTGGAAGTATAGGAACAATTAGCAGTAGTGCGGCAAAGGCATGATACAGCAACAGCCAGCATCCATTGAATGCGAAAGAACAAGTACTCTAATGATATTGGTGAATGGCCAAACTATCCAGATGATTGTGATCGTGAATATTGGATAGCCAAGGGAAGTGATGAATGTTAACATGCTGAGAGTGACTTCTCTTCATCTATGCGATTGTATGATAATGAAAAGAAACCTCGGCACTGTCAGAAGTATTATTTTACATATGTTCATAAACCTACAAGCAAGCAACGTGTAAGAAATTGGTTATACTATTCAGAAAGCAAAGGAAGCCTATTCTGTTTCCGTTGCAAGGTTATGACTTCAGGATGTTGATCAAAGTTTAGTGAAGAGGGGTTTAATGACTGGAAAAATGCAAGCAATCTATTACGTTGACATGAAGAAAGTTCCTCACATAGACAAGCTTTAATTTCTCTGTCAATGCACAAAAACAAAGCTAAACGTGTCAATTCCCACCTTGTAAAAGAAATGGAGACTGAACAAAAGTATTGGCACACACTTCTAGAGTGAATAATTGAAGTTGTAAAGTTTTTAGAAGAACGAGGGTTGTGGTAGTGATGAAACTGCTGGCTCTCCTCATAATGGAAATTACTTGGGGTTGTTAGAATTACTGGCCAAGTTTGACCCTTTTCTGGCAGAGCATATAAATGCTCACGCAAACAGAGGATAGGGACATAAATCATACCTATCTAAAACAACATGTGAGGAATTCATCAATCTAATTGGATCCAGCATACTGGATCACATTATCGGCGAAGTGAAGAAATACAAGTATTATTCTGTTTCATTGGATTCTACTCCAGATATATCTAGTGTGGACCAGCTGCCTTTGACTGTGCGCTGTTTTGCCGTCTGGACCTGGTGAAAGATTTGTGAAGTTTTTGGATATGGAAGGTCATAGTGCTGAACAGCTCGCTCAGAGTTTACTTGACTTTTTAATGGAAAATGACATTGATACAAAAGACTGCCGTGGTCAAAGTTATGACAATGCCAGCAACATGAGTGGCAATTATAGTGGCTTACAAGCACGAATTAAATGCTGAATGAGTTTGCGGATTACATTCCATGTTTTGCAGAAGTCTTGGATGACATTTCAAATAACAATGATCAGAAGGCAGAGTGTCGACAACAGGCTCGTGGACTACTTTCAACCATGATGAAGTTGGAAACAGGAATAATGGTCATATTGGGGATCAAGTATTGCAGCATTTTCAAATGACCAGTGCTTCTTTGCAATCTTCTGGCCAAGACTTGAACACAGCTTGTGCACTCTATGAATCCTTGCATGGATATATTCAAGCTATGCGGTCTAGTTTATCAGACATTGAGCAAAAAGCCAAGGATCTGACTAAGTGTGAAGATTATCAACAGCAAACTCAAAGAAGACACAGACAGAATCACACGTATGATAGTTTCAGTGGTTCCAGCACTCTTGATCCAGTTGTTGAATCTCAAACGCCTTCTCAGAAGTTTAAAAGCCGAACATTTCTTGCCATTATTGACAGCTTGCTTTCTGCCCAGTCAAAAAATCAGAAAGCATATCTAAAGGTGAATGGTGTTTTTGGATTCCTTCATCAGTTACAGTTGTTTACACTTGAAGAGATTATAAAGAGGTCATCAAATCTTATTAAATCATATCCGGAAGATCTGGAAGAAAGTCTTAAAGAAGAATTTGTGCAGTTTACTGAACTGTTGAAAACTGATCTTGCTTCTCATATTGGCACCAAATAAGACCTTGTAGAGATACAGTTGTACCGTTTGATAACTGACAATTCTTTGGAGTCATGTTTTCCAAATGTAGAAAATGCCTTGTGCATCTATTTGTCACTCATGGTTACCAGCTGCAGTGGAGAATGCTCATTTTCAAAACTGAAAAGGATTAAAAATGAACTAAGGAGCACCATGGGTCAAAACAGATTGAACAATCTCACTCTAATGAGTAATGAACATGAACTCCTGTGTGAAATAGACATTTCCAGTATCATCAACAAATTTGCTCATGTTAAATCTAGAAAATCTAACTTTTAAATTGTAGTTTTGTTACCTTTGACATTTGAAATTGATACCTACATGTAAGTAATACAATGACTGAAGTGTCAGACATTTGTCATATTATCTGGCTGTATAGCAAATGAAAAAATTGAATTACTTTATTATGCAAGTAAATAATTTATGTTTTAATACTTATGTGCATTTTTTAAATTTAGGGCCCCTTTATAACATATGTTGCAGGCCCTGCAGTAGTTTAATCTGGCCCTGCTTGGGTTGCAGAGGAACCCTGCAAGGGGTGAAGCAGGATTTGGCCACGGGACAGAGGGATCCGAGTTGCAGGTGGGCATGAGTGATAGGACGGGGGAGGCCTCACCAGGTAGACCAGCAGTATACCTGAACCTGAAAGGTCAGGTGAGAAGGAACGGAGGTCGCAGAGAAGTAGGAGACCACCGGATAGGCTGGCCCACATAGCTCTGGGGGAATAGAGTGTGGCTCCTACCAGTTTGGGGAGCTATGTCACTGCCTTTTACACCTGGGTTGGACTTTGTGCTTTGCAGGAAGGGTTGGCGAATTATCTCAACATCATGAGGACATGACTAAGTTTGGTGGAGTGCTTGGGTTATGACCAGAGATAATGGGGGCTTTGGAATGTGCACCATCCAAAGAGAGGTGTGTTTTTCTTTCTTGTGTGTCTGAGAGAAGGTTTTCGGGGGCTTTTGTTTGGTGGAAGATGGAGAGAGAAGACGCCAGAATGGGGAAGTCATAGTCTTCAGGATAGAGTGGACTTGAAATGGAGTTGGGAGTCAACGGCGCTGGAGGAAATCAATGGAGAATGAACCGACAGGAAAACTGTGAGCTCCAACATTGGACTGTTTCATGAGAATGGGCCCTTTTTCTTTTTTGTTTTCTTTACTAACCCTATAGTCAAATTAAGAGTTATAAAACTCAATCATTTAATTGCATATTGTGTACTGTTTATTATTTTGTGGCACTGATTTGTAACAGGTGACACATCGCGCAGCATCCACCCTAACACAATTTCTTACAAAACAGAAGAAATGTAATAGTGTCCTGTCAAATGTGCGCAATATTAGTGTGATGTGCCAATAGTCATGTCAGCTCTGGGCCTACCATTGTAACCTCCAGTAGCTCAAGGCCTCAGATGCTACTGAATTGAGCTTGCACCCATCCTTCTTATTCTGGCTTCTGCCCCCTTCCTTTAAAGATTCAAAGATTTGAAGTATATGTCCAGCCTACAACCCTGAGACCTGTCTTCCCAGACAGGCATGAGACAAAGAAAACCATGGAACCCATTCAAAGAAAAACCTTAACCCACCAATGCACAAACAATTTGCATAGACAACAGAAAAAGACGAGCTATAAGCACAGAATATAAAGCACAAAATCAAAAGTGTCCAGGCATATTCAGTTCAGTCTAGTGCTGTGTCGTTTGTTATCTGCAGGCCGCCCTGATGAAAAATGCCCAAAATAACAACAAAAAACAAAGCAACCAAAAACAGAAACACATCATTACATGAACTGCATTGTCCAGTCCACAAGCTCCATTGATTAGACTTTGCCCAAGACCCAGGATTCCAGTCTGATGAAGGGTCTCGATCCAAAATCCAAAATTCCAGCCCTTTGAGCCACATCACTCCATTAACCCCACAAGCCCAGTTTTATCCTCACCTAATCAAAGGGCAATTTACAATCACCAATCAACCCACCTGGTACATCTTTGGATTATGGGAGGAAACCCATAATTTAGATGAAGGCATTGAGAATAACATCAGCAAGTTTGCTGATGATACTAAGCTGGGTGGCAGTGTGACATGTGATGAGGATGTTAGGAGAATTCAGGGTGACTTGGATAGGCTGGGTGAGTGGGCAGATACTTGGCAGATGACGTTTAATGTGAATAAGTGTGAGGTTATCCACTTTGGGAGTAAGAACAGGAAGGCAGATTATTATCTGAACTGTGTAGAGTTAGGTAAGGGAGAAATACTAAGAGATCTCGGAGTCCTTGTTCATCAGTCACTGAAGGTGAATGAGCAAGTGCAGCAGGCAGTGAAGAAGGCTAATGGAATGTTGGCCTTTATTACAAAGGGAATTGAGTACAAGAGCAAGGAATTCCTTTTGCATTTGTACAGGGCCCTGGTGAGACCACACCTGGAGTATTGTGTACAGTTTTGGTCTCCAGGGTTAAGGAAGGACATCCTGGCTGTAGAGGAAGTGCAGCGTAGATTCACGAGGTTAATTCCTGGGATGTCCGGACTGTCTTACGCAGAGAGGTTAGAGAGACTGGGCTTGTACACACTGGAATTAAGGAGATTGAGAAGGGATCTGATTGCAACTTATATGATTATTAAGGGATTGGACAAGATAGAGGCAGGAAATATGTTCCAGATGCTGGGAGAGTCCAATACCAGAGGGCATGGTTTAAGAATAAGGGGTAGGTCATTTAGGACAGAGTTAAGGAAAAACTTCTTCTCCCAGAGAGTTGTGGGGGTCTGGAATGCACTGCCTCGGAAGGCAGTGGAGGCCAATTCTCTGGATGCTTTCAAGAAGGAGCTAGATAGGTATCTTATGGATAGAGGAATCAAGGGATATGGGGACAAGGCAGGAACCGGGTATTGATAGTAGATGATCAGCCATGATCTCAGAATGGTGGTGCAGGCTCGAAGGGCCGAATGGTCTACTTCTGCACCTATTGTCTATTGTCTATTGAAACCGCAGCACCCACGGAAAACACTCCACAGGGAGGAAGTAAAGAGAATCCTTAGAGAAGGGCACCGGAACTGAACTCCAAACTCCAGAACACCCTGAGCTGTAATAGTGTCACACTAACCAATGCAAGATGAATTCAGAATTCATAAGCATAATAATTAAACTAAGGGGATGAAAGCAGAAAAGACTGAAAAATGATGTGAGCCATTTTGCATTAAAAGTTGCATTGAGAATTACTTAAAGCCAAAATATAATTTCAACTCAAACTAGAAAGCCGAAAGAGAAATGGATTGTAAATGGGCATAAATTCAAATTGGATTAAATAAAGTCATTTCAGAAAAATACTACAATGAGTTTACATTTGGACTGATCTCGTAAACAGGGCAATCATACTGCTGAAAAGAGCCTCCATTCTTTAATATACTCAATCAACCTTTATTTGTGGCTTCTCAAAGGACATTAAACAGGTTGAATCAGGGCAAATCATACACATGTCAAATGTTTAAACAAGGATGAAAAGGAAAGAGCCACTAGATTGCAAAACTACATCAGAACATGTATTCTTCCCAATCAACCTAAAAACCAACAAACCTTTCTCAAATATTTTGTCAAGAGGTGTGATTATCTTTCCCCCTCACTCTTCATTTGCTGCATACCATTGAGATAATGTGATGCATGTCGGTTGTACAGTGGTTCCTTTACTGAACTATTATCTACAGGAATGGAAAAAACAGCCACACCTGATACCCACCTTGGCAACTGGAGAAATTGAACTCAGGTAATTTTTGTTAAAAAAAAGAACTAAACTTGCTCATTTTCTCCAGGGAAGAAAACCTGCCATTCTTACCTAATCTGACCTATTGGTGACTCCAGACCAACTTGGTAAGTTGACTCTGAAATAGCCCAGCAATCTATTTGGTTATGGATACAGTAATGGGTAAGCAGTAATGGGCAACTAACGTTGAACTTGTCACTCTTTGTTAACACTTCAAACACATGTATGGTTATTCTTCAACCACAATCTCACCTAGACTCACAACAATGGCCACTTTTCCTTCCTGCCTACTTTTTCGGTCAGTCTTGGTCTCATCACTGATGTTCACTGCTTGTGTGAATAAAGTCAAAGCAAGTGAGGTAATTTTTCTCTTGCAAGAGAAAATCTGCAGATGCTGGAAATTCGAGCAACACACAGAAAATGCTGGAGGAACTCAGCTGGCCAGGCAGCATCTATGGAAAGTGTACAGCCGATGTTTTGGCCGAAACGTTGACTGTACTCTTTTCCATACTTTTTCTCTTTGAGCTAATCACTGTTCTGGCTCAAAATACATATTAATTGGTCAGACTCCCAAAATCATTACCACTTTGGTCCCTATGCTAGCTATTCGTTTCCTCCTGTTTTACTTAGAGGTTTTCTTAATCTTGCTTGCCACAGTAATCCATGGTGACTTATGCTCTTTCTTAAATTCTCTCCTTCACACTCCATCTTCCCCAAGAGGCTACCTTTATTCCAATTTTGCATTCTCTGTGTTACACCTGAAACTTCCATACTCCAAAGCTGCCAGTCCTGCCTTCCCTCAACCATCATTACATGATTGCAATAGCATTGTAATTCCAAATGCTGATCTACGCTCTAAGTTCATCTGACTTAGACATGATGCTCCTTGCAATGAATTAAATACAGATTACAGCCTGGTATGGGAAAACCAATGCATCCGGGTGGAAAAAGCTTCAGAAGGTGGTGGATTTGGCCCAGTGTGTTATGGGTAAGCCCCCCCCCCCACAACCATTGAGCACATCTATACGAATTGCTGTCATATAAAAGTAGCTTCCAATATCAAAGATCCTCATCATCTAGGCCATGCTTTTTTTGCACTGCTGCCATCAAGTCAAAGGTACAAATGCCTCAGGACTCACACTACCACGTTCCGGAATAGTTACTACCCATCAGCCATCAGGATAACTACCCTCATCTATTGAGATGCTCCCACAACCAATGATTTCACATTAAGGACTCTTTATTTTGTTATTTCATGCTCTCACAATTCATTGCTATCTATTTTTATTTGCATTTGCACAATTTGTTGTCTTCTGTGTTCTTGCTCCTTCATTGATCTGGTTCACAGTTACTATTCTACAGATTTGCTGAGTATGCCCACAGATAAAAAGTCCTCAAGGTTGTATGTGGAGGCATGAATGTACTCTGATCACGTACGTTACCTTCAACAGTTTAGAAGTTATCCTTTAGAACTACAGGAATAGAATACAAAGGAGTATAGGTTCAAGCAAGAGAAATGCAAATCCCTGGTTAGACTATGTCCAAAATATTGTTTGAGCTCGAATGAAAGGTCCTCTATGACCAGCCCTCCCACCATCTCACCTCAAGGTGTCAAGGGTTCCTTTCTGGTTCTATTGACCCTGGAAATTTCAACAGTGATTACGAGTGAAATAATTATGAGGAGTGTTCCCCGGCTTTAATTCTAATCTGAATGTGAATGTGACATCAATAGTACAATCACGTCATGCTGAAGTGGTGAATTAAATTCCAATTTCCCCATGAATTTAGCAACCTCAATCAACAAAGGACCATATCATCACAACTCAATATATTTGAGATTAACCTCATCTAAGAAAAGGTCATAGAGTAGCTTACACCCTTGCATTCAATGTCAGTAAGATGAAAGAGCTGATTGTGGACTTCAAGAAGAGTAAGATAAGGGAACAAGATGTGGGGAGACAGGGAGCAGTTTCATGTTTCTGAGTATCAAGTTCTCTAAGGATCTATCCTGGTCCCAACATATTGATGCAGCTATAAAAAAGGCAAGACAGCAGCTGTATTTCATTAGGAGTTTGAAGAGATTTTGTTTGTCACCTAAAACACTTGAAAACTTTTACAGATGTACCGTGGGGAGCATTCTGACAGGCTGCATCACTGTCTGGTGGGGATGGTGGGGGGGGGGGGGGTGCTACTGTATGAAACTGAAAGAAGCTACAGAAAGTTGTAAAATTAGTCAGCTCCAGCTATGGTTAGTACCTTCCATAGTATCCAAGACATTGTCAAGGAGTGGTGACTCAGAAAGGCAGCGTCCATTATTAAGGACCTCCATCACCCAGGACATGCCCTTTTCTCACTGTTACCATCAGGAAGGAGGTACAGAAGCCTGAAGGCACACACTCAGTGATTCAGGAACAGCTCCTTCCCCTCTGCCACATGATTACTAAATGGACATTGAACCAATGAACACTACTTCACTTTTTTTTAATATATATTATTTCTGTTTTTGCACTACATTTAAAATATTCTCTCTGTATATACTTACTGTAAATGATTTACTTATTTTTGTCCTTTTTATATTATGTATTGCATTAAACTATGTTAACAAATTGCACGACACAGTGATAATAAACCTGATTCTGATTTATAAAATTGCTCTAATGAAGGAACAATGAGCAAAATGATACTTCTGTTTGTTTCTCCACAGATGTTGACTGAACTGTTGAATGTTGCAACATGTTCGGGTTCTGTTCCCCTAAGTATAGCTCTCTGTTTTCAATAAATACATCTGAGTAGAAACAGCATTAAATTGTCAGATTGATATATGAATTGCAAGGATTAAATTATGAGTGATTACACAACAGGATTACATTTCTGAAGGTTATTCGATGAGGTGATCTGATCAAACTTTTCAAGTTATTAAGAGCAGCATATACAGTAGATAACGGGAAATAATTTCCGCTGGTCAGAGACTTACTCAGCATTTGTGGAGAAATATAAATGATTTTTTTTTACTTTATGTCAGAACCCAGAGCAGGAGTCAGATAGATAAAGAAACATATCAAACGGTAGTTACAGAACAATGACTTGCAATAAAATGGAGAAATGAAAAAAAGCCAAAGTCAAGGCCCAAGGGCCAAATCGAAAGTCCAGAAGCTGTGGCCTGTTGGGCCAGAAACCAGCTCTGCAAATCTCCGTGAATCTGCTGGGGTGGTCAGGGGCCCAATGTCTGTGTTTCTAAGTCTGAATCTGAGCCCACTGGAGGCTAGAGCCAAAGAAGACAGCCTGTCTTGGGGTTAGAGAACTGTGTCTGTGTCTGGGTGGGCGGCAGGAAAGAGACTTGATTTGCACCTGTAATTTTGTTGCTTGTGTTCAGTGTTGTTGTGTTGAGCATTGTGGGCCTGCTGTGTTGGCATCGGAATGTGTGGAAACACTTGCGGGCTGCCCCCAGCACACCCTCAGGTGTCGACAAGCATGAGAAAATCTGCTGATGCTGGAGATCCAAAGCAACACACAAATGCTGGAAGAACTCAGCAGGCCAGGCAGCATCCATGGAAAGGAGTAAACAGTCGTCATTTTGGGCTGAGCCCCTCAAGGCAAGTTAAGAATGCAGCCCGGCATATGCAGAGACAGGAATTTAAAAGAAAGGCCATAAACGGAAGAATTCAGAGTTCATAAAGAGTGAGCACTGGGTGATAATAATCATTTTAAAAAATCAGAAATAGCCAGCTACATTAGAAAAATTGATACATTTGATTACACAACAGATAAATGGATTTTATATACTGAGCAAATTGAGCAGTATTTTGAAGCAGATGAAAAGCGAGTATCAATTTGCAGAGTACATTGGGTTTCAAGGCATACTGTTCACTTTGAAGTTTGACTGCTCCAACCAAACCAGCAAATATGAGCTTTGCTGCGATTGTAAAGGTAATGCAACCATCATTAATTGCAGAACAATTTAAGTTTCAAAATCAGAATAAAAAAAAAGTGGAGTCCATTTCAGCATATGTGGCTGAATTGGAGAGATTATCTGAGCATTGTCTGTTTGGCATTGGGTTTAATGATATTCAATAACAAGCTTAATAATGAGAGATTGTTTAGTTTGTGGAACCTTACAAGAATGCATTCAAAAATGGCTTCTAAAGGAAACAGGTCTTACATTAAAAAGAGCAATTGAAATCACTGTGTTTCAATAGAAACCGCAAAGGCGCAATTGAGTTGCAGTCAGGAATGAAAGTGAATGAGAACAAGATTGCAAAATCCAAACAGAAACCAAACTGGCTGAATAAGTTGTGTTATGATTGTGACAGGGGCTCACATACACCAATCAAATGCAGATCTTGATGCACCATCAATAACTCTCGGAGACTGGAAGTGAACGATAGGCTTTTATTAACAGCAAAAGGGAGCATGACATCTCAGAGACTGAGGGAGGAGCAGTGCCCCAATCGCGTTTATACAGGGGTCTGTGGGAGGAGCCACAGGAGCAGTCAGCAGAGGGGCGTGTCCAGACAGGTATACATAGTTTACCACAGATCTAAAGGTAATTCTGCCAGAAAATGCAACAAAGTTGGTCACATAGAAAGAGCACGTCAAGCAAGCAAAAATAAATGGTTTGCACAGAGCAGAGAATAAAGTCAAGTTGTAGCTTCAAAAAGAGCACTAATCCGCACTCTGTTGATGACAAATCCTATAATGGTAAGAGTGACACAGGACTGTGTAGGCTTGAGGTTTACAGCATGAAAATTAACAATAGACAAGCAATATGGCTTATACCAGAAGTGAACAGCAAATTAATTAAAATGGACAGACACTAGCTCGGCTGTTTCAGTCATTTCACAAGATGAGTTTGAATTTCATTTCAAAGATACCAAACTGAAGCCTGCAGATATCCAACTAAGAACTTATACTATAGAAAAGTTAACTTCTGATATTTGTAACTGTGAAGTACAACAACCAGCACATTGAGTTTGTAAAGGTAGTGCAACCATCATTGACTGCATTGAGTAGTAAAGACAGAATAACAAGCATTGTAGGGGCGTGATTAATTGAGACAACTACAAATTGATTGGAGATCCATCCACAGTTTGTATGCTACATCCCTTGCAATGAAGCCAAATAAAAGCAAATTAAGAATGCTATTGGATGATGCCAACTTTCTCCATGCTGAACACAATGAAACTCTGCCCAAATGAAGACAAACAAGTGTTTGTACCAACCTCTGTGACTCTGGTTGGGAAGTATACTGGACCGAGGAAGAACCATTCAGCTCAGAGAAATCAAGAAAGTGACGAAAGCAGTGGTCGGACTGCAACAGTTTTTATCAGCAACATATCAGAGAAAGCTTCTGATATGTTAATCAGGCAGTTACTTATGAAATGCAGCTTGGTTTTAAGCTGGAAGAGAGTTCAAGGGGCTTCAGGAAAGTTGAAATCATTTGGCTTTTGTGAGTATAAAGAACCAGAATATACTCTGCATGCATTAAGGATATTGTATGAAGTTCAAGTGGGAGACAAAAAGCTCCTTGTAAAAGTTGATGCAAAGACCAAAGCCCAGCTGGATGAATGGAAGGCCAAAAAGAAAAAAGTCAATGAAGATGTGAAAACAGTGGATATGTCAGATGATATTGTGGATCAGGAAACCAAGAGGGGAGAACTGAACATAAAGGAAGGACTAATAAGAAAATAGAGGGAAGAGATGGAGAAAAGAATATAAACGGGAAAGAGAATTGTGTGAAAGAAGAAAGAACACGTAAAAGAGAAAGAAAGGGATCGAAGTAGATCCTGAGAGAGAACAGGAAAAGAAAGGTGTCCATAGCTGTCAGTACCACTTCCTGCAGCCTTAGAGTCATCTCCTACAACCACCGTGGAGGACACCCCAGAACCTGAGATTGCTTTCACAGCCAGAAGTGTCACTGGCCAAGCAGAGGGATCTTGTTTGCTAGGAAAGACATTTATCTATAAGAGTAAGGAGACAGTACACTGTTAAAGCAAGGGCCTTAACATTGTTGCTAAGCTGAGAGATCATGAGATCCAAGTTCATTGCTCCTTGGAAGTGGCTGCACAGGTCAATAAGGTCATTAAGAAGGCTTGTGGAGTGCTTGCTTTTATTAGTCAAGTCACTGAGTTCAAAAGTCAAGAGGTTATGTTGCTGTCTTATAAAACTCTGGTTTGGCTACATCTGGAGTATTACATCCAGTTCTGGTTGCTCCACTATAGAAAGATTGTTGAGGCTTTGGAGGGGTTGTAGAAGGGATTTCCCAGATGCTGCCTGGTTTAGAGGGCATTATCTATCCCGAGAGGCTGGATAAACTTGGGTTGTTTTCTCTGGAGCGTCGGAGGTTGGGGGGAGATCTTAAAGAGGTTTTTAAGAATATGAGAGGCACAGATAGATTGGACAGAAAGTACCTGTTTCCTAAGGCAGAAATGTCTAATACCAGAGGGCTTGCATTGAACTTGAGAGGGTATAGGTTCAAGGAAGATGTGAGGGGTAAGTTTTTTACTCAGAGAATGGTGGATGCCTGGAATAAGCTGCCTGATATGGTGGTAGAGGCAAAAACATTAGAGGCTTTTAAGAGACGTTTGGATAGGCACATGGATGTAAGGAAGATGGAGGGATATGGGCATGGTATAGGTAGGAGGGATTAGTGTTTGAGTGTTTTTTGGTTTGCTTTTTAGCTGGCACAACATTGAGGGCCGAATGGCCTGTTCCTGTGCTGTTCCTAAAAGTAAATTTGAAATTAGACTTTCAATTCGGACTTCTGTCTCATCCTTTAAATTAGTTTAATGTTTTGAATTTAGGAAACCTATCAATTACATCCCCTTCTCACCATTTCCAATTTCATATGCTTTTCCCTACACTATAGGAAGGACGTAGCTGTACAGAGGAAGTTCACAAGGATTCTGCTGGATTGGAGAACTTTGGTTCTGGGAGGAGACTGGATGGGCTGTATTTGTTTTCTCTGGAGCGAAGGAGGCTAACAGTTGACGTGACTAAACTATATCAGATGATGTGAGGCATAGTTTGGGTAGAGAGTCAAAACATTTTACCCATTATAGGGGATATATAAGCAGCAAGTTATGGTTTAAGGTGAGAGTAAGGAGTTTAAAAGGGGACTTGAAACTAAGTATTTTTAAACATAGTGATTAATATCTAGAATGTGCTGCCACAAGTGGAGGACTAAGATATAATTGCTATGTCTAAAAGACACTTAGACGCACACCTAAATAGGCAAGGCGTGAAGGATACTGTTCTCATGAAGGCAAATCGGATTAGTACAATTATGCAAAAAGATTGGCATGGATAAGTTGAGCAAAGAGTCCATTTTGTGCTAGACATCTTCAGGACATTAATTCATTTAAATTCATTTAAAATCCTGGTGGTATCACAACAGTAGAGAGTGGTTTGTCCTATGAATCCTCAGTGAACGAGGGGGACATGATTATGCTGTATTAAACTGTTACCTCTACACACGACTGTTTCTGGGGCTTGGCCTTCCACTTTGCTTGCTCCTTAAGCTCGTCTTTATCATACCGTTGCTGCCATTATACTATCTCATGCATCTATTGTTGATGCACATGAAATGGCTCTGAGTTAAGTTGTGCTTGAATTAGAATTGTTCTCTTTCTTTTCAAATGTCACCATGATTTATCTACTCTTATTTTATGTTATATCTTCCACTCTACAATCCTTGAAGATCTTTGCACTCTCCATGATGTACTGCTGAGGTTTTATAAGGAGTTGCTAAAACTGCATTTGGAATATTGTGGACAATTTGTGGCCCTGTCTCTATGAAAAGATATGCTTTACCTTCAGGTGGTCCAGAAGAGTTTTACAAGAGTGATCCTGGGAATAAAATCTTAATGTATGAGGAGCATTTGAGGGCTCTGGTCTTGTACTCAGTGGAGCTCAGAAGAATGACAGGACATCTCCCAGGAACTTAACTGAACACTGAAAGGCCTGGATTGACTGGATAGGGAAAGGATGGTTCCGTTAGTAGGAAAGTCTAGGATCAAAGAGTACAGCTTGAGAATAAAGTGATATCCCTTTACAGCAGTAATGAGGAGGTCCTGAGTAATCACTCCTGAAGAAGGGTCTCAGCTGGAAACTTTGATTGTTCATTTCCACAGATACTGCCTGGCCTGCCGAGTACCTCCAGCATTTTGTGTGTGTGTTGCTTTAGATTCCCGGCATCTACAGACTGCCTTCTGTTTATGATGAGGAGGAACTGCAGCCAGGAGGTGGTGGATCTGTGGAATTCATTGTGACAGAGTGCAATGAAGGCTAGGTTTCTATATCTATTCAAAACAGAGATTGAGAGGTTCTTGATTGATTGGGGGGGGGGGGTTAAGGATTATAGGGACAAGGCAGGAATAGGGTTGAAAAAAATCAGCAGCAATTGAGGATATTAATAGGCTGATTGGCCCAGTTCTGCTCCTACAACCAGTGCTCTTACGGTCATCTGATGATGGCCTTTTACACAACCTTAATTTGCATTGCACCATTATTGTCAGCCGTTCTTTCAAAACCTGAGACACCAAGCACAACCTTTCCTCCCTATCTCTTCAATGATCAAATTATCTCTGTTCTCTGACAGTTCTCAGGTGGAAAATATGAAGACTCTCAGTAAGTGCTAAGTACAGAAAGTTCACTGTATAAATACAGGTTGTCATAGTATACTAGTAGACATCACCACCTTGCTGTGCCTGGGAATGTATCCTGTCAAATAATTCCTACCAAATGCTCCAGGTTGTGATGTGACAGTTCAAACCTGTCACTGTAAATTAGGCTTAAAATAGATAGCACACACCCATCAAAATTACAGAGATACTTGAAATTCTTAGGAGTCCAAGCATAGCTGAAGTGATATTTTACATAGTTGGAAATAACATGACACTGAGCCCAGCATGTAAACTGGTGTGACAACTGAATCCTTCAGCTATAACAAAGGCTGAGGCATGGCATTTTCACTTATCAACCTGTCTTTAAATTGAAAGGGGAGAAATTTCACATTGAAATACAGAAAGCAAGAGTTGCAAGACATACTTTGAAACGTTCTACTTCTCCAACACTTGCAGGAAAAGAGGGCTAACCAATATAACGTTGCTGACTGTCTTTCATTTCTGGAAGTGCTTTTCAGTGCTTTTCAAAAAGAAAGCACTCCTGCTTCATCTTAACCAGGTGAGCAATCGAACTGTACAATATAAGCAACACAGAAGCTGAATATCTGAGCAAAAAAATGCAGAAAATGTTAGAAAAATGCAATAGGTCAGGAAGTATCAGTGGAAAAAGTAACTGTTAGCATAACTGGTTGGTAGACCCTTTATCAGCGTTCTGATGAAGCGTCTGAAACATTAACTGTTTCTCTTTCCACTGATGCTGCAGTCTGGTGTGGCTTTGCAACTACATATCAATTAAATGAAAGCATGCATGCGAAAGATAGATTTAACTGGTGTATTTACAGTGGAGAGAGAGAAATGCACATGCGTAGACAACAGTCCCTACATAGTGCTAAGTGGAGTCATTGCTCTAAAAGAAATAGATCCATGCATTACACTTCTTTCCCCTTTAAATACTATAACATAAAACTAAATACGTACCAAACATTCAATTTCAATTTCACAAACTATATTCCAAATAAACATGCTTTCACAATATTAGTCCATAACTAACTTCACTATGCTAAATATTCAGTCTTTTGGGTGGCACTCTATTTCTTTCAGGGTAGTGCCTCTGGAACTGGTGTAACATCAGGTTTGGCAGGTATCTTATCAAATTTAACGTTCTCAGTTTCTGGTGTCACTTTGCTGTCAGTGACATAGTCATCACTGAGAGGTAAGTCTGGTGACTGTAATGTGTCCTTCTTGTTGGATGCAATCAACTCAGGTGTGTTCTTTGGTTGAGCATGTGGTATCTGGTCCTCATGATGTCTCCATGTATGATCTCCAAAATCCACTGTGTACATCAGTGGTCCTATTCTTGTAGCTATCCTACCGGGTGTCCACTTGTGTTCTCAGTAATCCTGTGCCAAGGCTTCCTGTCCAACCTCGAAGCTCCTTGCTGATTCACTTGGCAACGGGATGAACTGTTTATTCTTCACTCCCCTCCATAGATCTGGCTTCAGGAGGTCTATGCAAGATCTCAGATTCCTGTTCATAAACAGCTTTGCAGGTGTTTGATGTGTTGTCATGTGAACAGAGTTCTGATACACAAAAAGGAAATAGTCCAACTTGTGCTGTAGAGAAATGTCCTCCTTGTCTATAGATTCGATGGACTTCTAGAAGGTTTGGGTAAACCTTTCAGATAACTCATTCATTGCTAGGTGGTGAGGAGCTGACTTGAAATGTCTGAACTCCTCTGACATGTATTGTGGTCCATTGTCACTCACAATTTCTTCAGGTAAGCCATTGCTGGCGAAGATTGTCCTTGGAGCGGAAACAGTCTTTGCTGATGTGGTTGACGTCATTGGTGTAACCTCCGGCCACGTCAAATGAGCATCCACAACATTCAGAAACACAGAGTCCATGAATGACCCAATAAAGTCAATATGTATTCTTTGGCATGGTGACAATGGCCACTCCCACTAGTATAACAGAGCCTATAGGGGTGCATTTTGAATTTTTTGGCGTCTGGAACAGCTTTTGGCCAATCTTCATCTGTTTATCTATTCCCAGCCACATAGGTCCAGGCAAGCCTCCTCATCTTGACTGTACCCAGGAGTCATTTAATGCAGATTTTCTAACACTCTGGTGTGCAGTTTAGAGGCAACCACAACACAAAATTCACATATCAGTGTTCTTTGACATACCAACAGTTGGTTTCATCTCATTGAGAACTTTAGAAACATAGGGTAACCATGAACTGGCCATCCTTGTATGGTGACTTCATGGACATTTGACAAAGTTGGGTCATTCCTTCTATCTCTTTGTGTTTCCGAACTTGTTACCGGCAACTGGTCCACCAATGCAGTGTGGAACACCTCAGCTTGGGTCACAGTATGAATGTGTTTCTTCTTCAGTTGCCCACAGTGGAAGACGTGACAAACCATCAGTGTAGCTATGGTGTTTGGTACCCTTGAACTCTGTGTCATAAGAGTGGGCTCCAAGGAACAGTGCCTAACACTGTAACCAGGTAGCAGACGTCACTGGAATTCCCTTCCTTGGATTGAAAATGTACACAAGGGGCTGGTGATCTGTCTCTAGCGTAAACTTTTGACTCTAGGCTAGTGGTGGAACTTCTTAATTCCCCATACTAGACTAAGGGCCTCTTGAAAAACTCTTGAAAAATTCACACTTCTCTCTCTTTGCAGACAGACTATACTCACGCAGCTTGGTATGCATTTTATCAAGGTTCTGGAGCTGCTCTTCATCATTCTTGCCAGTCATGATGATGTCATCAAGGTAACATTATTTTCCTGGGATACCTTGGAGCACTTGATCCATTGCTCTTTGTTATGTTGCTGGAGCTGACACAATGCCAAAGAAGAGCCAATTATATTGGGACAGTCCTTATGAATGTTGATTGTGAGCAACTTCCTGCTTGACTCCTCAATCTTCATTTGCAGATAGGCTTGTGACAAGACAATCTTTGAAAACTTCTTCCCACCTGCCAAAGATGCAAAAAGTATCATTTATTTGTGGCAGAGGATATTGCACAGTACATAGCTTCGGGTTGATGCTCACCTTGAAATCCCCACATATGTGAACGGCTCCAACCTTCCCTTTCTTGATCACTGGGACAATGAGCATGGCCCAACTGCTCCATTCTTCCTTGGAGAGAATTCGAGATGCCTTCAAGCTTTGAAGTTCAGCATTCACTTTAGGACGTAGTGCTTTGGTGTTGCTGCTTCATTCAATTCAATTCTGACCTTAATGCCTTTGAGTTTACCAATCCCCTTCTCAAACACCTCTTCATTAGCATTAAGCATCTGTTCCAGTCTCTGGTTAGTGCTACCATTTGGACTGAAGTTGCTTGTTGATGCTATGTTGAGAGCTTTTATTGATTACCAGTCTAGTTGGATTTTTCTCGTTCACTCATGTCCAAAAAGTGCTAGTCCTCCAATTTTCAACACATAAACCTCTACCTGCTGTGTTTGGCCTCCATACATCACATTCACTTTCACTTTGTCTTTGGGAGACACTTTTTCACTTTTTCACTTTTTTGTGTAGGTCTTTAGCATCACTGAGGTCTTCTCTAATGGTATCTTGGAGAACAGTCTATTGTAGTCAGCCGCTAAAAATATGGACAAAGCTGACCCTATATCCAGCTCCATTTTCAGTTTTACACCAGACTCATCCATTGTGATCCTTATCATTTTGTCTTCTGCTTCAGTAATACTACGCAGTCCTAGGCATGACTGCTCACCCTTGTCAGACTCTGTGTTACCTTTTCTATTTCATATTCAGCCACTTTATACATTTTCTTAGTTATATGTTTGAAACTGTTTTCTCACTATGGTTCCTCTCTTTGGTTGGACTTTTTATTGACCTTGTCTATGACACTTTCTGTAAATCTTTTCTTTGAACCAAGTGTCATTTGCATCATGGGAGGATTTGCCACATCGATGACATTTTTGGCTTTTTGCACCATTCAGGTACATTTTGTGCATTTCACATTCTAATCACTTTTTCTGTAGTTCTGCTGCATCCTTTGCTGCAGTCTCTAACAGTATTGCAATGGTCAACGTCTGTTCGGTCTCCTTCTGACAGCAGCCTCTTTTCAGTGCTTTGACTATGCATGCCACATGCAAGCCTATCCCTTAATGCATCAGAAAGTCCATCCCTAAAGTCACAGCACTGAAAAGTTTGTGCGGTTTTATTCAGAAATGCTTTCATCCTTTTACTGGTCCCTTTTGTAAAATCTAAATCTATCAGCTATTACCAGCAGATTAGGGCTCATAAGAGACTGTATGTTCTTTCACCCATTACGCTCAGAAGCTTGGGGTCTTTCTTTTCCTCGTCCCCATTGTTCATGTTACTATACTGTTCCACCCTCTCGATATACGACTCCCAGCCTTCATTAGCACTATGGAATTCATCAGCTTTCTCAACTAAAGTCATCACCACATTATTTTCACTTTAACTTTGCTAGTTGGACACTTCACAGTGTACTATGCAGGTACTCACATGTGTCAAGTGCGCAAAAATAGCATGATCGAGCATATTAATGCATGGCTGAAAGACTGGTGTAGGGGGCAGGGCTCCAGCTTCCTGGATCATTGGGGCTCTTTCTGGGGGAGTTACAACCTGTACAAAAAGGACAGGTTGTACCTGAACCCAAACGGGTCCAGTATCCGATTAGGCAGGTTTAATAGAGCTGTTAGGGAGGGTTTACACTGATTTGGCAGGAGAATCAGAGTGATAGGGCTGAGGAAGGGGGATGCAGAAATAGTTCAAAGATAATGTGCAACAGAGACGATAGAAAGGATAGGCAGGAGATACGGCTTAATCACAGCCAATGGCTGGAGTTACAGGGCAATAGAGCCATGGTGCAGTTAAAACAGCAACAAATACTGGACTGAAAGTGTTGTATTTGAATACATGCAGCTCAAGGAATAAAATGGATGATCTTGAAATTCAGCGACAGATTGGCAAATATGACATTGTGGCCATCTCTGAAACTTGGCTAAAGGATGGCTGCCATTGGGAGCTGAATGTCCAAGGACATACGGTATATTGGAAAGATAAGTTAGTAGGCAGAGAAGGTGGTGTGTCTCTGTGTATAAGAAATAATTTGAAATCATTAGAAAGGGATGACATTGGATCAGAAGGTGTAGAGTCTCTATGGGTTGAATTAAGAAACAGCAAGGGTAAAAGGACCTTCATGGCAGTTGCTTAAAGGCCTCCAACAGCAACTGGGATGTGGATTGTAAGTTACAGCAGGAGATAGAAAAGGCATGTCAGAAGGGCAATGTCATGATAATCGTTGGGGATTTTAACATGAAAATGGATTGGAAAAACCAAGCCAGTACTGGACCTCAAGAGAGAGTATTTGTAGAATGTCTAAGGGATGGCTTTTTAGAACAGCTTGTTGTGGCTGCATCACTGGGGGCGCTATCGCACAGGACCGAAAGAAGCTGCAAAGGATTGTAAATCTAGTCAACTCCATCTTGGGTACTAGCCAACAAAGTACCCAGGACATCTTCAGGGAGTGGTGTCTCAGAAAGGCAGTGTCCATTATTAAGGACCTCCAACACACAGGGCATGCACTTTTCTCTCTGTTACCATCAGGTAGGAGGTACAGAAACCTGAAGGCACTCACTCAGCGATTCAGGAACAACTTCTTCCCCTCTGCCATCCGATTCCTAAATGGACATTGAACACTTGGACACAACCTCACTTTTTTTTAATATACAGTATTTCTGTTTTTTGCATGTTTTCTAAATCTATTCAATGTACTTATACTGTAATTGATTTATTTGTTTATTATTATTTTCTCTCTCTCCTATATTATGTATTGCATTGAACTGCTGCTGCTAAGTTAATAAATTTCACGTCACATGCTGATAATAATAAACCCGATTCTGAGCCTACTAGGGGATCAGCTGTGCTGGATTGGATGTTGTGCAATGATCCACAGGTGATAAGAGAGCTTAAGGTTAAGAAGCCCTTAGGGAACCGTGATCACAATATGATTGAGTTCACTTGGAAATTTGAGAAGTAGAAACTAAATTGCAATGTTTTGGTATTTCAGTGGAATAAAAGAAATTACAATAACATGAGAGGGGAACCGGCCGAAGTTGACCAGAAAGGGACACTTGCAGGGAGAACAGCAGAGCAGCAATGGCTGGAGTTTCTGCGAAAAATGAGCAAAGTGCAAGACAGATGTATTCCAAATAAGAAGAAATTTTTGAATGGAAGGACTACCATGGCTGACAAGCGAAGACAGAGCCAAAATAAAAGCAAAAGAGAAGGCATACAAGCAAGCCAAAACCAGTGGGAAGATAGAGGATTGGGAAGCTTTTAAAAACTTGCAGGAGGAAACTAAGAAGGTCATTAGGAAGGAAAAGACAATATATGAAAGGAAACTGGTGACTAATATCAAAGAAGATACTAAAAGCTTTTTTTAAGTATATAAAGGGTAAAAGAGAATTGAGGGTAGATATAGAACCAATAGAAAATGACACTAGAGATATTGTAATGAGAGACACAGAGATGGCAGAGGAAATGAATGTATATTTTGCATCAGTCTTCACAGTGGAAGACGTCTGCAGTATACCGGACATTCAGGAGTGTCAGGGAAGTGAAGTTTGTGCAGTGAAAATTATGACTGAGAAGGTGCTCAGGAAGCTTAATGGTCTGAGGGTGGATAAATCTCCTGGACCTGATAGAATACACCTTCAGGTTCTGAAGAAAGTAGCTGGAGAGATTGTGAAGGCATTAACAATGATCTTTCAAGAATCAGTAGATTCTGGCATTTTACCGGATGACTGGAAAATTGCAAATGTTACTTTGCTATTTAAGAAAGGTGGGAGGCAGCAGAAAGGAAACTATAGACCTGTTAGCCTGACATCAGTGGTTGGGAAGTTGTTGGAATAGAATGTTAGGGATAAGATTACGGAATACCTGGAAGCACATGACAAGATAGGCCAAAGTCAGCATGGTGTACTTAAAGGAAAATCCTGCCTGACTAACCTACTGCAAATTTTTGAGAAAATTACAAGCAGGGTAGACAAAGGAGATGTAGTAGGTGTAGTGTACTTGGATTTTCAGAAGACCTTTGACAAGGTGCCGCCCATGAGGCTGCTTAGCAAGATAAGAGCCCACGGAATTACAGGGAAGTTACTAGCATGGGTGGAGCATTGTCTGATCGGTAGAAAACAGAGAGGGAGAATAAACGGATCCTATTCTGGCTGCCTGCCTGTTACCAGTGGAGTTCCACAGGGGTTGGTGTTGGACCGCTGCTTTGCATGATGTATGTCAATGATTCGGACTATGGGATTAATGGATTTGTGGCTAACTTTGCTGATGATACAATGATTGGTGGAGGAGCAGGTAGTGTTGAGGAAACAGAGACCCTGCAGAGAGACTTAGATAGTTTAGGGGAATGAGCAAGAAAGTGGAAAAATGAAATTCAATGTTGGAAAGTGTATGGTCATGCACTTTGGTTGAAGAAATAAATGGGCAAACTATTATTTAGATGGGGAGAAAAATCAAAATGCAGAGATGCAAAGGGACTTGGGAGTCCTTGTGCAAGATATCCTAAAGGTTAACCTCCAGGTTGAGTTGGTGGTGAAAAAGACGAATGCAATGCTGGCATTCATTTCTAGAGGTATTGAATATGAGAGCAGGGATGTGATGTTGAGGCTCTGTAAGGTACTCATGAGACCAAACTTGGAGTACTGTGTGCAGTTTTGGGCTCCTTATTTTAGAAAGGATATACTGACATTGGAGAGAGTTCAGAGAAGATTCATGAGAATGATTCCAGGAATGAAAGGATTACCATATGAGGAATGTCTGGCAGCTCTTTGGCTGTATTCCCTAGAGTTCAGGAGAATGAGGGGAGATCTCATTGAAACACTCCAAATGTTAAAAGGCCTGAACAGATTAGATATGGCAAAGTTATTTCCCATGGTAGGGGAGTCTAGGACAAGAGGGCATGACTTCAGGATTGAAAGGTGTCCATTTAGAACAGAGATGCGGAGAAATTACTTTAGTCAGAGAGTGGTAAATTTGTGGAATTTTTTGCCATGAGTGGCTGTGGAGGCCAAGTCATTGGGTGCATTTAAGGCAGAGATAAATAGGTTCTTGATTAGCCAGGGCATCAAAGGGTATGTGGGGGAAGGCAAGGGAGGGAATAACGGGAAGAATTGAATCAGCGCATGATTGAATGGCGAAGCAGACTTGATGGGTCGAATGGCATAGTTCTGCTCCTATATCTTATGGTCTTATGGTCCCTTTATTAGGTCTGTGACGTCTTTCTCCGTACTGTGTAAGCCTTTCTTCTCACTGTTTCATCCTGTAATCCTCCTGTAACTGTTGGTACAGTTGGTGATATTCTCTGACATTCAGGTTTGTACTCATCACCAATTTGTTTTGTCTTTGCAGCTACGTATCAATTAAATAAAAGCATGCATGCGGGAGATGGCTTCAACTGTTGTAATCACATTGCAGTCAGAGAGAGTGAGAGAACAATGCGCATGCGTAGATAACAGCTCATACGTAGTGCTGAAGGGAGTCAATGATCTAAAAGAAGTAGATCCATACATTACAGCAGACCATCTAGTTTTCCAGCAATTCCTGCTTAATTTCAAATAAACTATTGCCCAGGTGTATCTATAAAATGATAGTCAATTCCTTCCAAGCCAGGAAGGAATTATTTTAAGATAATTATTTAAGCATCTAAATTATTTAATTAGTGTACATAACGGAATGCCTCATACAATGCTTTCAACAATTGCATCATTTTCATTGGAACATACGAGAGGATTGTCGATACCTTCTTCAAATTCTTCAAAGGTCATAACTTGCTGAAGTAGCGAAAGCATTTCATTTTTACTCACAGCCGTTTTTGGCATCTCCAAGCCTGAATGCTTGAAATCATCGTAAACAAAATAGTTCTGAATTATCTTACTACCTATTTCTTGCCAACTATCAGTGACAAAGACCACTACTTATTGAACACAAACATGCAAACGATGCTTTTTAAAACTATTCGCTCTAAGCACAGTGTAGTGTCTGACGGCAACACGGCGTGCATGTGCCTAACACCCATTAATAAATGTTTGGCAACAGTCAGCTGCCCAACTTATTTGGCATAGTGTCCCAAATAAATGAAGGAAATCCTGGCTACTTCCTTGATTTGTTTCTGTTTAAGAGTTGCCCCAAAATAAGCAGCAGCCCCAATTAACTGATAGCCTAATTAACTGGATTTATATCTTATTTCATTAAAGTGAAACAGAACCTGGCCAAGATAGACTGGAAGCCTCTATCTGAAGGTAAAGCTACATCTACATTGTGGGAAACATTCAAAGAAGAAACAGCAAGAGTTCAGAACCAACATGTTCCCCTCAGGGTAAAAACACAATAATCGATATATAATATCAATTATACGGAACCCTGTAGGTCAAAGTTTCATAAAAGGAAAACGGATGCATATAGCAGATGTAGAGCGCTAAAGTTAGAAGAGGCCTGTTACCATCATAAATCTGATGATAAAAGGAAGTTAGGAAGGAAAAGAGGTGTCACAAAATATCACTGAGACAGAGGATTAAGGTAAATCTGAAGGGGTTTTATAATTATATAAAGGAAAAAAGAATAGCAGAAAAGGCACAGAGCCAATTAGGGACAGCAAGGTAAATCTATCCATGCAGTCAGAAGTATGGTGGTTGTAAATGAACCCTTATCATCACTGTTCACAAAGGAAGCACATTTTGTGGTTAGAGAGCTCAGCAAAGGGGATGGCGAACTCAAGTGCAAGACTTTATAAATAAAGAGATTGTAATCAAAGCTGTAGCAGGCTGAAAGATGGATATATTTGAGGGGCATGGTAAAGTAGCTGTTAGCTACTTGTCAGATCCTAGGGAGAACTGAGGAACCAATGATCCAAAGATTCATGAAGATGATCGTGCAAGCAGATAACATGACTAAGAAGGCCTATGAGATACTGGCTCTCATGAGATGAGGCACTGAATACAAGAGCATGGAGCTTATGCTCCAAATATTGGTCAGACCTCAGCTGAGTACAGCATGAAGTTCTGGCTGCCACACAGTGGTGAAAATGTGATGGTACTGGAGAAGGTTCATGGTAGACTGACTGACTGGCAGGAGGCAAAGAGTGGGAATAAAAGGGGCCTTTTCTGGTTGGCTGCCAGTGGGTAGTGGTGTTCTGCAGGGGTCAGTGTTGGACCGTTTCTTCACACGTTATACGTCAGTGGCTTGGGTGACAGAATTTATAGCTTTGTGGCCAAGTTTGTGGATGATACAAAGATATGTGGAGTGGCAGGTAGAGTTTAAAAAGTAGGAAGTCTTCAGAAGGATTTGAACAGATTAAGAGAATGAGAAAAGAAGATGCAGATGGAATACAGTGTAGGAAAAGTGTTTGGTTGTGCACTTTAGTAGAAGGAATAAAGGCGTAGACTATTTTCTAAACAGGGAGCAAATTCAGAAATCAGAGGTGCAAAGAGACCTCATGCAACATTCACGAGAATGATCTCAGGGATGAAAGTGTTAATGTATGAAGGGCATTTGATGGTTCTGGGCCTGTATTCACTAGAGTTCAGAAGAATGATAGAGGATCTCATTGAAACCTGTTAAATATTGGAAAGCCGAGATAGAGTAGATATGGAAAAAAAATTTCCAATAGAGGGGCAGAGGGCAGAGCCTCAAAATACAAGGACATCTCTTCAGAACAGAGATGAGAAGGATTCTTTTTAGCCAGAGGGTGGTGAAACTGTGCAATTCATTGCCATACATGGCCGAGTCATTGAGTATATTTTAAGCAGAGGTTCATTAGTTCTTGATTAGTGGAATGTTAGGGCAGGAGAATGGGTAGAGAGGGATAATGAATTAGACATGATAGAATGATGGAATGGTGGAGCAGTCTCGCTGGCATAATTCTGCTCCTATTCTATTGCCCTTGCAGTATGTTGTGAACAAAGCCAGGCAGGGAGCTAAACACCTTCTCAAAACTCACTCACACCGGCTGCTCTCTTCAGGATTTCTAGATGAGGAAATTTTGTGAAACTGCTGGAAGTTAAGAAAAATACACATTAGGTTCAATACAGAATCAACAGATGCCCGAATACAGTAATATTATTGATTATTCTCATGATCAGCATTAAACAAGGTAATACAGAAATGAAACTACGCCTAACAAGAGAAAACCCGCAGATGCTGGAAATCTGACCAACACACACAAAACGCTGGAGGAACTTAGCAGGCAGGAGCATCTATGGAAATGAATAAATAATTGACATTTCAGGCCCAAGGCTCTTCTTCGGAACTGAAACAGAAGGAGAAAGATGCCAGAATTAAGTAGTGGAAGGAGGCCAGCTAGAAGGTGATTGGTGACTCCCTTGTCCATTCACCCCTCCCCTACGATTTCCCTCCTGGCACTTATCCTTGCAGGCGAAACAAATACTACACCTGCCCTTACACCTCCTCCCTCATTACCGCCAAGGGCCCTGAACAGCCCTTCCAGATGAGTCAACATTTCACCTGTGAGTCTCTTGAGATGATATGCTGTAACTGGTGCTACTGGTGTGGCCTCTTGTATATCAGTGAGACCTGACGTTAATTGGGAGTTCGCTTCGCTGAGCGCCTACGCTCTGTCTGCCAGAACAAGTGGAATCTCCCAGTGGCCATCCATTTTAATTCCACTTCTCATTCCCATTCCAATATGTCCATCCATGGCCTGCTCCACTATTGCAATGTGACCACACTCAGGTTGGGGGAACAACACCTTATATTCCGTTGGGTAGCCTCCAACCTGATGGCATGAACGTCAATTTCTCAAACTTCCAGTAAAGACCCCCAAACCCCACCTCCTTCACCATTTCATATCCCCTTTTCCCTCCCTCACCTCATCTCCTTGTCTGCCCATCACCTCCCTTTGGTGCTCCCCCCCCCACCCCCCCCCCTTTTCTTTCTTCCATGCTCTTCTGTCTCTTTCACTATTCAAATTCTAAGCTCTTTACTTCATCCCTCCCCCTCCAGGTTTCACCTGTCACCTTGTGTTTCTCTCTCCCCTCCCCCCACCTTTTAAATCCACTCCTCTGCTTTTTCCTCTCCAGTCCTGCTAAAGGGTTTCGGCCCGAAATGTCGTTTGTACTTTTTTCCATATGTGCTGCCTTGCCTACTGAATGGAACTATGCCATTGACTAGAGTGAACTGGTAGCACAACGATATCTTAATAGTGATGAACGATAAACAAAGTACATAGACTAAATCAAGCGACACACGCAAAATGCTGGTGGACGCAGCAGGCCAGGCAGCATCTATAGGAAGAAGTACAATCAACGTTTCGGGCCGAGACCCCTCGTCAGGCCTAAGTGAAAGAAGGGACAGTAAAAGATTTGAAAGTGAGAGGGGGAGGGAGAGATACAAAATGATAGGAGAAGACCGGAGGGGGTGGGGTGAAGCTGAGAGCTGGAAAGGTGATTGGCAAAAGGGAAGCAGAGCTCGAGAAGGGAGAGAATCATGGGACGGGAGGCCTCGGAAGAAAGAAAAGGGGGAGGGGAGCACCAGAGGAAGATGGAGAGCAGGCAAGGAGTGATTGTGAGAGGGACACAGAGAAAAATGAGAGATGGGGGGGGGGGGGGGGAGAGGAGGAATAATAAATAAATAAATAAGGGATGGGGTAAGAGGGGGAGGAGGGGCATTAACGGAAGTTAGAGAAATCAATGTTCATGCCATCAGGTTGGAGGCTACCCAGATGGAATATAAGGTGTTCTTCCTCCAACCTGAGTGTGGCTTCATCTCGACAGTACAGGAGGCCATGGACAGACATATCAGAATGGAAATGGGACATGGAATTAAAATGTGTGGCCACTGGGAGATCCTGCTTTCTCTGGCGGACAGAGCGTAGGTGTTCAGCATAACGGTCTCACAGTCTGCGTCGGGTCTCACCAATATATAGAAGGCCGCACCAGAGTGGACGCAGTATACCACACCAGCCGACTCACAGGTGAAGTGTCGCCTCACCTGGAAGGACTGTCTGGGGTCCTGAATGGTGGTGAGGGAGGAAGTGTAAGGGCAGTTGTAGCACTTGTTCCGCTTACAAGGATAAGTGCCGGAAGGGAGATCAGTGGGAAGGGATGGGGGGGAGAAATGGATGAGGGAGTCGCATAGGGAGCGATCCCTGCGGAAAGCAGAAAGAGGGGGATAGGGAAAGATGAGCTTGGTGGTGGGATCCCGTTGGAAGTGACGGAAGTTATGGAGATTTATATGTTGGACCCAGGGGCTGGTGGGGTGGTAGGTGAGGATAAAGGGAACCCAATCCCGAGTGGGGGTGGCGGCAGGATGGGGTGAGAGCGGATGTGTGTGAAATGGGAGAGATGCGTTTGAGAGCAGAGCTGATGGTGGAGGATGGGAAGCCCCTTTCTTTAAAAAAGGAAGACATTTCCTTCATCCTGGAATGAAAAGCCTCATCCTGAGAGCAGATGCGGTGGAGATGGAGGAAATGCGAGAAGGGGATGGCATTTTTGCAAAAGACAAGATGGGAAGGGGAATAGTCCAGGTAGCTGTGAGAGTTCGTAGGCTTAAGGTTAGGTTGAGTGAACTCGGCCTTTTCTCCTTGGAGCGATGGAGGGTGAGAGGTGACCTGATAGAGGTGTATAAGATGATGAGGGGCATTGATCATGTGGATAGTCAGAGGCTTTTCCCCAGGGCTGAAATGGTTGCCACAAGAGGACACAGGTTTAAGGTGCTGGTGAGTAGGTACAGAGGAGTTGTCAGGGGTAAGTTTTTTACTCAAAGAATGGTGAGTGCGTGGAATGGGCTGCCGGCAACGGCGGTGGAGGTGGATACGATAGGGTCTTTTAAGATACTTTTGGATAGGTACATGGCAATTTCTCCGTCTCTGCTGCATCTGCACTTAGGATGAGGCTTTTCATTCCAGGATGAAGGAGATGTCTTCCTTTTTTAAAGAAAGGGGCTTCCCTTCCTCTACCATCAGCTCTGCTCTCAAACGCATCTCTCCCATTTCACGCACATCTGCCCTCACCCCATCCACCTGCCACCCCACTAGGGATAGGGTTCCCCTTGTCCTCACCAACCACCCCACTTCCCTCCAAGTCCAACGTTTATTTCTCTGTAACTTCTGCTACCTCTAACAGGATCCCACCACCAAACACATCTTTCCCTCCCCCCCTTTCCGCTTTCCGCAGGGATTGCTCCTACGCAAGTCCCTTGTCCATTCATCCCCCCCATCCCTTCCCACCCATCTCCCTCCCGGCACTTATCCTTGTAAGCAGAACAAGTGCTACACTTGCCCTTACACTTCCTCCCTCACCACCATTCAGGGCCCCAGACAGTCCTTCCAGGTGAGGCGACACTTCACCTGTGAGTCGGCCGGTGTGATATACTGTGTCCGGTGCTCCCGGTGTGGCCTTTTATATATTGGTGAGACCCGACGCAGACTGGGAGACCGTTTCGCTGAACACCTACGCTCGGTCCGCCAGAGAAAGCAGGATCTCCAAGTGGCCACACATTTTAATTCCACGTTGCCCCTCCTCTGTTTCTTACCCCATCCTTTATTTATTTATTTGTTTGTTTATTTATTTGTTTATTTATTTATTTATTCTTCTTCTCCCCCCCCCCACTTTTTTTCTCTCTCTGTCCCTCTCACAATCACTCTGCCTGTTCTCCATCTCCCTCTGGTTCTCCCCTCCCCCTTTCTTTCTCCCTAGGCCTCCCGTCCCATGATCCTTCCCTTTCTCTAGCTCTGTATCCATTTTGCCAATCAACTTCCCAGCTCTTAGCTTCACCCCTCCCCTTCTGGTCTTCTCCTATCATTTCGGATCTCACCTTCCCCCTCCCACTTTCAAATCTCTTACTATCTCTTCTTTCAGTTAGTCCTGATGATGGGTCTCGGCCCGAAACGTCGACTGTACTTCTTCCTATAGATGCTGCCTGGTCTGCTGCATTCCACCAGCATTTTGTGTGCGTTGCTTGAATTTCCAGCATCTGCAGATTTTCTCGTGTTTGCATTTTTACATAGACTAAATGTTTACTAATAGTAAGAAGCTCAAGAGTCGCAGATATTGCTGTTTCAAGGGCAAATAAAGAGTGGATGGAGATGGATGTCTTTCTACCACGTGTGTTTCAAGTTGAAATCCAAATTAATCTATGCAGGAAATGATATTAAAAAAAAACAGCTTACAAACAGAAAGTTATATTTGTAGAAAACGAACTGCATACAAAGTAAACAGTGCCTCTAAAGGCAGAACACCTATGTCTTATTGTCTGATAGCAGATTCACCAGGATTTTGCATGGGATGGAATATTCCAATTATGAGGAGAGATTAGAGGGGTTTGTCGTCAGTAAGTCACATGTGGAATTTTCAGTTGGCGAACGATTTCCCTCCACGCCACTCTGACATATTAGGAAATCATGTTCATGCCACTACGCCCCCAGCTGGCTAAGTTCATTTAAAGATCAATAGAAGACATGAATGAGGTATACAAAATAATGAGGGGAATAAATAGTGTCGACTGGAGGAAACTTTTTCTCAATATCTGAGCTAACAGAAAGTTCAAAGTAGATTTTATTATCCAAGTATGTATACTTCATACAGCCTTGAGATTCGTCTCCTTACAGGCAGCCACAAAACAAAGAAACCCAATAAAACCCTTTAAACACAAAAGAGGACTATCCGCACACCCAGTATACAGAGGGAGAGAGAAAACAAACACATTGTGCTAACAATAAAAACAAGCAAATAGCATTCAGAACTGAAGGTCACAACACCAGGCATCACTCCAGCCAATCCAGAAGTCCACTGGTTGCAAGTCACAGCCTCAATCCAGCTCAGATTCAAGCAAACCCTGCGGAACGGTGAGCTGAACCGGCCGGCTCTCGCCTCTGCCTCCGACACCCTGACTGTTCCGACCTTTTACTAAAAAAGTGTGAATAACAAAGTATTTAGTTTCTTTCTCTGTTTCATTGGCCACCAGCAAATTGTCACTTAAACCAGTCAGTAGCACAATCTTAAACTGGAAGCTTGGGGATATAGATTTAGGGCAAAGGTTAAGAGATTTAGAGGGGATCTGAGGGAGATCCTGTGGTGAACTACATATACCTGTCTGGACTGCTCCTGTGGCTCCTCCCACAGACCCCTGTATAAAGGCGATTGAGGCCTGAGCCCGGCCTCATTCTCCAGGATGTAGTGTTGTTCATTCTTCCAGTCAATAAAAGCCGATATCTCGCTTCTTACGTGCTGAGTACCTGGAATACATTGTTAGAGAGATATGGAAACAGAATTACCACCCATCCTTCAAAAATATCTAGATGAGCACTTAAAATATCTAGGCCTTGAGTATTAATATGGATGGATGCCCACTGGTCAGTGTGGATGACATGAAGTAAACAGTATGTTTCAATGCTGTGGGATTCTATGCCTCTCTGACTCTGTGAGTCAAGTGGGTTCAATCAGAGCCACATTGTTGAATTCTGGTAAACATAATAAAATAGGGTTTTTTAAATTCAGAATCCAAAATCTGTCTTCTTTTTCTGGAAGAGAAAACAACTCTAACCTATTTAGGCTCGTTGCATCCTTCTGAAATTCAGCTGGGCACTTTAGTCAATGTTCACCTTTGAGCATTACACCTAATCTTTGCATTGGATGATATAGTTTCATGTGTAACAATCTGCATTACTCGGAACATTCATCCATGTTATCCTGTGAATACTTGTGAGTCGACACATTCAGGATAATTTATCTATCTATCTATCTATCTATTTATTTACTATTTGATTAAGATTCAGTGCAGAATAGGCCCTTTGAGCCACGCTGTCCAGCAACCCTGATTTAATCCTAACCTAACCATACGACAATTTACAATAACTAATTAATCTACCAACTGATTCGTCTTTGCACTATGGGCGGAAGTTGAAGCACCCAGAGGAAACCCATGGGAGGAAATACAAACTCCTTACAGACATCAGAGGGAATTCTAGTGTCATGCCATTCTTCCCTGCTGGAATTCTCTTCAGACATTACTGTCAATCCTCTGTCTCCTGGTGCCAATCCCAAACCCACCAGTCTCATCCCTCCAAATTCCCTATCACTTGAGTCCTTAAATGACTAAAATCCCATTTCTCCCATTTGACATAATTTACAAATCCCTGGGCTACTGACTCCCTGATCTTAGAAATCCCCCAGACTCCCTGAAGTCCAACCCACTCAATAGCCCCTGCTCCCCTAACTCCCTGTCAACCTTTCCAATGTTCTGCAGAAACAGGCTGGCATTTTGCCTCTAACTACGCAACTAAGACTTTAGTCTCAGCCAACCCTCTGATGGTCCTTGGGGGCCCTGATCAAGCCCCACAATTCTAGCCTTGAATGTTGCTGCTATTTGCAGCAGAATCCCACTACTGAAATAGTTGCTGATGCACAGTGCCATCATTCTATTGTTTTAGACCACTGGCTAACACTTAGGCCAAGGCTAACACTTCTACACCTCCCAGTGGCCAATGAGACAGTGACACATTTAGGAACAGATGCCCTGTTCCTTTTAGATGGTGAGCTGTCAAATTAATGGAACAAGAGAGAAGAAATGTTATAAATAAATTATAAAATTAACACGCAGTAGGATTTCAAACAAGATAAAAGTAGGACATTGGCCTCTTTCTAAAGGTGTGGCAGACAGTGAAGAGAATTTCACTTCCTTTGCTAATCCTGTGCACGCCTTTGTTATTCTGCATAAAAGTAAAAACCACACTCAAAATTTATGTCAATGCATTTACCATCAACAGCGAAGCAAGTCAAGGTCCTGAGCATTCTGAAAGCAGTTCGATACAATAATGTCAATTGTTCCTTCTGTTAAAAAGCAAGTCAGCTTAGGGACGATATAAGCTTCTCCAAGGTCATTAATTCACGGTATCAGAAATATAATGGGAATCTTTTCTGCAAATAATGAAACAGCAAAGATGACAGATTTGAAAAGGATGCTGACAGGGTTAAGTGATAAATGCAGCAGTAAGTTGCCTGGGTGGCAGGAAGGAGACTAAATACTCTTTTGTGTTTATTATGATGAAAACATGCAAAGTTGTGTGAATAAAAAGTGTTCTGTCAAAGATTTTTAACATGCATGAATAAGCTTCTTGTAATCATTTTCCTTTGTTACTCATTCATGTTATTTAACATAGTGACACAATTTTAAAAAGTGTTAATCATCTTGTTTTGAAGTAAATTTTTTACAGATTTTAGTGATATTTCACAAATTCAGATGCTTCTAAAAAATAGCTGAGATCTAAGAATACATGACAATAATTTTTGTCCTTTTATTGGATTTCAGATATAATACAGCAGGAGATTTAGCTGAGAATGTCCCACTGTACCTTAACAAGAAGCACTAATGAAAATCTGGAAGCAGTCCAGGTTTTTGCTTTGAATAATTTAGAAGCATTTGGGCACAATTTCCATCGGGAGTTTTTGGATTTCCCTTTACGATGTCTCTTCAAGACCTGTGAGTGGCTACATATACATTTCTCAGAGATACCATCTAAATTATGATTGGAAATTAGAGCATCTACACTCTCTCAAATCACCTGCACCATTAGGAAATACATTGTAATCCAGCCTAGTATTTTAGTGTAGTTTAAAGATGATGCTACTCTGATAGACATATCATTTTATAAAGAAATTAATTTCGACTCTGAACCAGATGTACAACAGTCTGAAGAGGAACTCTGGTATTCTAACCAACCTCCAGCATTCAGCAACTATTTAATCAGATCTTCAGAGTTCAAATTTCAAAATAGATTCATTATCAAAGTGTGTATATCGTATCATATACTACACCAAGATCCATTTTTGCAGGCATTCTCAATGGAAAAAGATAATAGAATCAATAAAAACTACACACAAAGACTAGAAAATATTTTTTAAAAAATCAACCAATAAATAAATACCTTAATCTGTCCACCATTCATCACTAGGAGACATCGGAGTGTGTGCAGCAAGAGACATTTCAAAAGAAGTGTGCAGGGGCAGTCAGGGCATTCGTCTTGCCACACATCACCAGGAACCATTGGAGTGCACGTAGAGAGAGAGAGACATCAAGATAAGCAAGTGAGGGCAGTTGGGAAATCCTGGGCGCCGCACATCACTAGAAGATTTTGGAGTGTGTGTTAATTAGGCGCTCGGCAAGGTCCAATTAAAAGAAGCTAGGTTTGAGCGAAGCAGCCATTGTGGGAACTGGCCAGTGTTAGAATGTTAGACCTCTACTCTCTCTACACTCATGATGATTTGCCTACGTACACACTCAAATGCCATCTATAAACTTGCCAATGACACAACTATTGTTGGCAGATTTTCAGGTGGTGACAAGAGCTTACAGGAGTGAGGTGGATCAGATGGTTGAGTGGTATTGACACAGAAAGCTTTCACACAGTGCCAGTAAGACCATGGAATTAACTGCAGACCAGGAGTGGAAGCCAAGAGAACACTCAACATCATTGAAATGTTGGAAAAAGTGGAAAGAGTTCCTGGGATGTCAATGTCCCTGAAGATCTATCTTGGGCTCAACATATTAATGCACTACAACAAAAGCATAACAGCAGCTATATTTCATTTGGAGTTTGAGGAGACTTGGTCACCAAAGACTCACAGATTTCTCCAGATATACCATAGAGAGCATTCTAACTGGTTGCATCACTGTCTAGTATGGAAGGACAACCACTACACAGGATCAGAAAAAGCTGCAATAAGTTGCAAACTCAGGCAACTCCATCATGGGCATTGGCCTCCCCGGCACTGATGACATATTCAAGATCTAATTCTTCAAAAAGCTGGCATTTATCTTTAAGGACGCCCATCACCCAGAACATGTCCCCTTCTCATTGCTATCATTAAGAAGAAGGTACAAGAGCCTGAAGACAGCAAAACAAATTCCACGACAAATGCAGGTGATATTAAGTGTGAATGTGAATCTGATTTTGAGTGGAGTGTTCAGCTGTTCACTCATACAAGTGTCCTTGACAACTACACCTGTAGGAAGTACAGCCAGCTGCAGCTTCTTACAGACTATGTTAAGGAATTAGAGCTGGAGCTGAATAGTCTGGATCATTCGGGAGACTGAGGAGCTGATTGACAGGTCATACAGGGTGGTAGTTGCACCCAAGGTAACTGGGTGACAATCAGGAGGGGTAAAGTGATAGGCAGCCACTACAGAGTACCCCTCTGGCCATACCACTTTGGAGACTGTTGGGGGGTGGGAATGACCTAGCAGAGGAAAGCCACAGCGGTCAGGTCTCTGGTCCTGAGTCTGGCTCTGTGGCTCAGAAGAGAAGGGGGGGGGGGGGGAATACAATGATCTGTAGGGACAGGGAATTCAGTGGTTTTGAGAACAGACAGGAGGTTCTATGGATGACATCAAGATTCCCAGAAGGAATGTTGCCTCCTGGTGCCAGGGTCAGGGACGTTTCGGATCACATCCACAGCATTCTTAATCACACAGGATGTGCGCTGTTCTCATTGCTAGCATCAGGGAAGAGGTACAGAAGCCCAAAGACACACAGTCAACAATTCAGCAACAGCTTCTTCCACTCTGCCATCTGATTTCTGAATAGACCTTGAATCCATGAATACTACCTCACTACATTTTATTTTAACTTTTGCACTACTTGTTTTATTTACCTATTTTATATATGCGTTTATACTTACTGTCATTCACATTTTTCTATTATTATGCATTGCAATGTACTGTTGCCTGCAAAGACAACAAATTTCATGGCATATGCTGCTTATATTAGAACTGATTCTGATTCTGAAGTGGGAAGGTGAGCAGCCAGAGATCATGGTCCATGTTGGTGCCAATCATAATGGTAGGAAGGGTAATGTGGTCCTGCAAAGCTCAGGGAGTTAAAGGACAGTAACTCCAGAACTGTGATTTCAGGATGGATACTCATGCTATAAGACCATAAAACCATCAGGTATAGGAGCAAAAGTAGGCCATTCGGCCCAACGAGTCTGCTCCACCGTTCAAATATGAGTTGATCCAATTCTTCCAGTCATTCCCACTCCCCTGCCTTCACCCTATACCCTTTCATATCCTGCCTAATCAAGAACCTATCTATCTCTGCCTTAAATGCACCCAATGACTTGGCCCCCACAGCCACTCATGGCAACAAATTCCACAGATTGACCACCCTCTGACTAGAGTAATTCCTCCACGTCTCTGTTCTAAATGGACATCCCTCAATCCTAAAGTCATTATCTCTTGTTCTAGACTCCCCTACCATGAGAAATAACTTTGCCATATCTAATCTGTTTAGGCCTTTTAACATTTGGAATGTTTCTATAAGGTCCTGCCTCATTCTCCTGAACTCCAGGGAATACACACAAAAGCTGCCAGATGTTCCTCATATGGAAACCCTTTCATTGCTTGAATCATTCTCATGAATCTTCTCTGAACTCTCTCCAATGTCAGTATATCCTTTCTAAATTACGGAGCCCAAAACTGCACGCAATACTCCAAGTGTGGTCTCACAAGTGCCTTATAGAGCCTCAACATCACATCCCTGCTCTTATATTCTATACCTCTAGAAATGAATGCCAACATTGCATTCAACTTCTTCACCACTGACTCAACTTGGACATTAATCTTTAGAGTATCCTGCACAAGGACTCCCAGGTCCCTTTAATCTCTGCATTTTGTATTCTCTCTCCATCTAAATAATAGTCTGCCTGTTTATTTCTCCCACCAAAGTGCATGACCATGCACTTTCCAACATTGTATTTCATTTGTCACTTCTTTGCCCATTCCCCTAAACTAGCTAAGTCACTCTATAGGCTCTGTTTCCTCAACACTAACCGCTCCTCCACCTATCAGTGTATCATCGGTAAATTCTAGCCACAAATCCATTAATCCCATAGTCCAAATCATTGACATACATTGTACAAAGCAGCAGTCCCAACACCGACTTCTGTGGAACTCTACTGGTAATCAGCAGATAGCCAGAATAGCTTTATTCCCACTCTGTTTTCTGCTGATCAGCCAATGCTGTACCCACGTTAGTAACTCCCCTTAATTCCATGAGCTCTTATCTTGCTAAGCAGCCTCATGTGTGGCACCTGGTCAAAGGCCTTCTGAAAATCCAAGTACACCATATCTACTGCATCTCCTTTGTCTGCCCTGCTTGTAATTTCCTTAAAAAATTGCAGTAGGCTAGTCAGGCAGGATTTTCCTTTCAGGAAACCATGCTGGCTTTGGTCTATCTTGTCATGTGCATCCAGGTACACCATAATCTCATCCCTAACAATCGATTCAAGAACTTCCCAACCACTTATGTCAGGCTAATGCTGGTGAGGCCAGAAATAGAAAGATTTGAAGGATAAAAGCTAACTAGATCATGTAAAATTGCAGTGATCCACTCTCCAGTTGTTTGGAAATTTGGATAACCTGGCATTTGAAGAGAAGGGCTGAGGGGCCTGTTTCCATTACTGTTTAATTCTTTGACTCTGTGACTCCACCTGGTTTATCAAACAATGTTTTCTGCACACCCTTTAAAATCACCAGGGGCCCCATTCCTACACTGCCCTTAAGCTTAACTGCTTCAGTACAGATTTTATTGTACTGTTCAATGTCATCAAAAGATGTGAATTAGAAGTGCATTGGTGTGTTAGGCCATTAACTGGACTAACATCTAACAGTTCAGCATGGAAAAAGAGATCGATGTGCTGGATTATTGGGGCTGTACTGTACTAAGAGAACTTCCACTCTCTTTTCCAAGTGGTACCATGGTTTCCTTTACATCAATCAATCAATCAAAATGCCAAGTTGTTAAGCTTGTCAGTGGGAGGTGGTGCTTTAGCACTGCTGGCCCACCACCTTGAGGGAGTCTTGATCATAAGCGGGCCGAAACTCCTGAAGACAGGTGGCAGATCAACTGATGATAGCACAGGACAGTTAACATCTTAGTCCACGTGTATTTTCAATTCTGGGAGGACAGCTCAGTCTTGGTTTAATACTTTATTGAAGTGGTGTATTTTCTTTCACTACTACAGTCTTTCAGTGTTGCCCAAAATATCAGGCATCTAGTCAGCCTGTTGTAAGCAAGCAGCTTTCGTAGAGGAAGAAAAGGAGTGGTCGATATTTCAGGTTGAGCCCCTGCTACAGCACTGAATGTGTGGAAGGAAAACAGTCAGTATATAGAAGTGAAGGGGAAGGGCAGGACAGCGGCCAGTGGGTGATGGGAGGGCAGAGGGAAAGATGGACAGATGGAGCACATGTACAGATGGCGGACCATCCCTAGTGTGCATCTCGAACCCACAAACCTCTGAATCTAAGAGTAACTAACTGCAATTCCTCAGTTTGGTAAATATTGCTCACAAAGGACTGTGTTAACAAGTATTCATAGAATGATCGTCATACAGCATAGCAGCAGGACCTTTGGCCTACTGTCCTCAATGAACACCTTACACCCATCTACACTACTCCCATTTTACTCCCCCAAAATTCTCTTCCCAGAGTTTACCGATCAGTCATACACAAGGGGCAACTTGCAGTGGCAAATTAACTTAATAATCTGAAAATCTTTGGGATGTGGGAGGAAACTAGAGCACCAGGAGGAAACACTTGTGGTCACAAGAGACAAAATGCAGTCTCTGGGGATCAGGATTGAACTTAGTCACAGAAATTGAATCTTCTTCAACGTTCAGTTGTTGGTTGGTGTCAGGTTGTCCTAAAATACTCCAAATTTCCTGAAAATATTGTCTCATATGTCCGCCACCACATATTTTGAAATAATGAGGTATCTGATCTAAATGACCTTGACCGCTCTCTATGTTTTAATTCAAGTTTCCTAAACTACATGCACAGCTCCAGCAAAGAATATCATGATCCCTCTACATTCCTGTCAAAAGGACATTATTGCAAGTCCAGTCATAAGCAAATCCACCTGACCTTCAGAAGTGCACAAGGTACATAGAATGTGTCCATTTTGGTTCAATGGTGGCACTCCAGCCTTTAGGTCGGGTTGTTCTTTGTTGAGGTCTTGTACAGAAATCTGAACATAAAATCCAGATTGTACCCAGTGAGGGACACCTTCCAAATAAAATATTATAGATTCATCGAATTAAACGCCATGGAAGTGGGCCCTTCAAAGTTCAAAGTACATTGTATATTTATTATCAAAGTATGTGTACTGTAAACAGCCCTGAGATTCATTTTCTTGCAGGCAGCCACAAAACAAAGAAACACATTAGGAACCATTTTAAAAAAACCCACACCACTAAGACCATCAAACACCCAGTGTGTGAAGAAATAGAACCAATCATGCAAGCTATGAAAAGTAAACAAAAAGCACATAGAACATGGACTGCAAAGTCACCGAAAGTGAGTCCACCAGCCACGTAGCCAGTTCAGTGCTGAGGCGAGTGAAGCCGTCCCAGGAGCCGAGTGGCTGCAGGCCACAGCCGCAGAGCCAGTTCCGCACAGAGGCGAATGGCAATGCTTGCAAGTCACAGCAGAAGCCAACTTGTCCATGTCAACCTAGTTGTCTAACTGAGCTAGTCCCGTTTGCCAGCATTAAACTGAATATCTAACAGAACACATACAATCTCATTTGCAAGTTCTGTCCAGTACATATTCCTCAAGCTAATACATAACAGCTGATTGCCTGTTCAATATCTATTTTATGGGTTGTCAAATCGATCTTGTGTTTCCCTGCTAAATATTTGTGATTATACTTCGAAAGATACAAATTGAATGTAAACATTTTAGAATATCTGTGGTGATGAATTATGATATACTCTTCCTTCCTGTTGCTGGGATATGAGAAGATTTGATTTAATCCCACCATTTTCTGATGAACGTACAAACCTAACTAAGTAACGTACACAAAATACTGGAGGAACCCAGCAAGTCAGGCAGCATCTACAGAGAGGAATAAAGAGCCTATGTTTCGGGACAAACTGAGATCTGTGCTTATTTTCCTTTCAGCCCTGAAGTTATGATCTCTACCTTATTTTCCAGTTTGCTCTATGAGCTTGAGAGACAAATGAATCCCATCACTTTGAGATGTAGCATATTGGCATATTGCACATCACTTTAACCACTGTGTTGCTCATGCTCACAGTTCAACTGTATTACTCTTGTTATATATGAAGATGTTTAATACTCATATATCACAATTTTTCACAGCACAGGAGACCATTCAACCCATTAAGTCAATGCCAGCTCTCACAGTAATCCCCTCAAACCCATTCCCTAACTGAAGCATGGGGGAGGACCTATGTAATTCACAGGGAGAGCTTCCAATCTCCACACCAGGAAGCATCTAAGCTCAGTTGCTGGTGCGATGTGCACTATTTGCAGTACCAAAGTGCCACTTGCATATTTTCCTCCCACACATCCTTCTTTATTTTACTGAGGGCAGACCAAGAAAACATTTGTAAGAAAAAAAAATCAGGCATGGATCATTACGCTGCATTAACTTACAGCAATTTAACATGCCAAGCCACAGAAAAGGTCTTGGTGTAATTGATGAAGAATAATACAAAATAATCATTGGTTATGGGGATATTTAATGATTGCTGTTATATTTCCAGTGTAATTGGGAAGGAAAATAATGTTGCTTACAAAAAGAGGTCAATACGCTTGTGGAACATAAGCAGATAATCACACCAGCACAAAATGCTGGAGGAACTCAACAGGTCAGGCAGCATCTATGGAAATGCACAGAATAGTGGATTTTCAGACCTAGACACTTCCTCACGACTGGAAAGGAAGGGGGAAGATGCCATAATAAAAAGTGGAAGGAAAACTAGCTAAAGGGTGGTAGGTGAAGCCAGGTGGCTGGGAAAGGTAAACGGCTGGAGAAGAAGAAATCTGATAGGAAGGAGAGAGGATCATGGGAGAAAGGGAAGAAGGAGAGGCACCAGGGAGAGGTGAACAGAAGAGGTAAGAGGCCAGCATTGGGAATAGAAGAGGGAAGGGGATGGGGAAAAAAATTAACAGAATGAGAAATCGATGTTGGAAACTCCTTTGAGGGAATAAGAGGTGATGCTCTTCCAAACTGAGATTGGCTTCATCGTGGCAAAAGAGGAGGCCATTTACTGACATGTCAACATTGGAATGGGGATAGGAATTAAGATACTTGACCACCATTCAAATCCGCTTTTAACTGATGGAGTGGAAGTGTTTGACAAAGCAATCCCCCAACTTACATTGGGTTTCACCGTTGTAGAGCAGGATACATCAAGAATACTGGATACAATAGATTTGCCAACAGATTCACAGGTGAAGTGTTGTCTAATGTAGAAGGACTCTTTGTTGCCCTGAATGGAGGTAAGAGAGGAGGTTAATAGGCAGGTGTAGCATTTCTGTCACTTGTAGGGTTGTGTGCCAGGTAGGTGATTAGTGGGGAGGGATGAATGGACAAGCGAACACAGAGGGAGCAGTCCCTGTGGAAAGTAGAGAGTAGAGGGGGAGGTGGGGAGTTAAAGATGTAGTGATAGGCTGACTTGGTTTCAATCACGGCAAACAAGCGAAAATCTTTAGATGCTAGAAATCTGAGCAACACACACAAAATGTTGGAGGAACTCATCAGGCTAGGCAGCATCTATGAGAGAGAAAAAACAAGTACAGTCGACATTTTGGGCCGAAACCCTTTGGCAGAATTGGAGAAAAAAAGCTGAGGAGTAGACTTAAAAGATGGGGGGAGGGGAGAGAGAAACACCAGGTCTTGGGAGGGGTGTGCTGATTTTTCATCTTAACAAAGAGTCACAGAATGATAAAATAAAACTGAAAATACTTTGTTCTAATTATTTTCCTATTCTCCAGTTTACTCCAGTTTGGTCTAAAGAGGTTAATTCCCTAGCCATGGTTCAGTTTCATAAGTGGTGATTGAGTCAGACAGGATGGAAACTGGCTCTTGATCCGCCAACTGCACACTGACCATCTCAGACACATATTTACACTATTCCTGCCCCAATCCTATTTCATTCTCCCCCACATTCACATCAACTGCCCCCTAGATTCACCTGCTTGCTAACTGCAGCGGACATCATTCAGATGTTGGAGGAAACTGGAACACCAGGAGGAAGCCATAGAGTTGAGAAGATGGATTTAGGCTGAAACTAGCCTCAAGCCTATTAGTATTTCACTGTGTTAGACAATAAACCACCTTGCATCTGTGACATCCTGAAATACAGATTAAAAGCCACTTAAATGAATCATAAGCTCACAGAGATATAAACACAGAAACAGTTCTTCAGCCCAGCTCATCATGCTGAGCAAGCTGTTTATCCAAACTAGTCCCATTTGTTTGAGTTTGGCCCATATCCCTCTAAACCAGGGGTTCCGAGCTTTCTTCATGCTATTGACCCTTACCATTTACTGAGGTGTCCATGGACCCCAAGTTGGGAACCGCTGCTCTAAACCTATCCACGTACCTGTCGTATGACATAGATAGTGATGATGTGCAAAAAATGGAGAGAAAGGCCAAATTGGAAGACTATTTTAATGCTATCCTCAGAGTACTACATTATCATCATGATCTGTGAAATGGCTTAAAGTCGAAGAAATAATTCACTCTTGCTGTGTCTTGAGCGTGAGGCATTGCTGAAGAAGTGTTGTGGATAAATTTGGAAATGCAATACATCAACAATATTTCTTTAGGTCATCCACCAACCAAGCAAGAATCTCCATTCAGAATAAATAACTGGCAAATGGCCCTCGAGCGTACTAATATAAAAACATAACAATAAAATGTGTTGAAGGGTGACTTGGATGCGATTTTGATACTATCTATTCTGTTAATACTGACACTACCTCTGAGGTAAATCTGGTTTTCAGTTTCAAAGCCAAATGTCATTATTTATGAATAAACTCAACACATTCTGCTGATGCTGGAAAGTCAAAGTAACACACACAAAATGCTGGAAGAACTCAGCATGTCAGGCAGCATCCATGGAAATGACCAAATAGTCAACTTTTCTGGCCAAGGCCCTTCTTCAGGACTGGAGAGAAAAGAGAAAGATGCCTGAAATAAAAAGGTAGGAGGAGGGAAGGGAGGATAGCTGGAGGTGTTAGGTGAAGCCAAGGGGGTGGGAAAGGAAAAGGGCTGGAGAGTAAGGAATCTGATAGGGGAGGTGAGTGGACCATAGGAGAAAGGGAAGGAGAAGGGGCAGCAGGGGGAGATGATAGGCAGGTGAGAGAGGTAAGAGGCCAGAGTTAGGAATAGAAGAAGAGAAGATGGGGAAGAAATACTTTTTTAACAGAAGGAGAAATCGATATTCATGCCATCAGGTTGGAGGCTGTGCAGTTAGAATATGAGGTGTTGCTCGTCCACCCTGATGGTGGCCTCATTGTGGCACAAGAGGAGGCCATGGACCAACATGTTGAATAGGAATGGAATTTTTGGTAATCAGAATGTTCCACTTTAGGCGGATGGAGGAAAGATGCTTGATGAAGCAGTCCCCCGATTTATGATGGGCCTCACCAATCAGGCGACATCGGGAGCACCCAATACCATAGATGACCCCACCAGATTCGCAGATGAAGCGCTGCTTCACCTGGAAGGACTTTTTGAGGCCAAGAATGGAGGTGAGGGAGGAGGTGAATGGCAGGAAGATGGTCTGGGGACGGATGTCTGGCAATTGGTGGAGAAGCAGGTGAGGGCAGCATCATTGGTGGAGGAAGGGAAACCCTGTTCTATGAAGGAGGAGGACATCTCTAATATCCTGGAAAGGAAAGCTTCATTCTGGGAACAGATAGGGCAATGAAGGAACTGAGAAAAGGAAGTAACATTTTTGTATGACACTGGGTGGGAGAAGGTATAGTTAAGATAGGCCTGAGAATCAGCAAGTTTATAAAATATGTCCATTGACAGTTTATCTCCAGAGATGGAGAGAACGAGATCAAGAAATGGGAGAGGGTGTCAGAAATGGACCAACTGAATTTAAGGGAGTGGTGCAAGTAGGAGGCAACATTGAAGAAATTGGCAAGTTTAGCATGGGTGCATGAAGCATCACCAATGCAGTCATCAGTGTTGCAAAGGAAGAGTTGGAGAGAACTACCAAGGAATGTTTGGAACATGGACCACTGTACATAGACATTGAAAAGACAGGCATAGCTGGGACCTATGCAGGCGCAGATGGAGGAGGTAGCGGTGGAGGGGTATTGGTGAGTTCTTCTTCTGTGAAAGAAGCAGAGATCTCTAAGGCCTTCATGGTGGGGGATATATATGTATAGGGATTGGATATCCTTGGTGAAAATGAGGCAGTCAGGGTCAGGGAATTGAAAGTGAGTGAGGCAATTGAGAACATGAGAAATGTTGCAGATATTGGTGGGAAGGGACTGAGCCAAGGAGGATAGAATGGATGTGAGGTATGAGGACATGAGTTCAGGGGGGCAGGAACAGGCAGAGACAATGAGCCTACCTAGACAGTGAAGTTTGTGGATCTTGGGTAGGCAGTAGAAGCAAGCAGAGTGGGGTAAGGGAACTACGAATTTGGAGGCAGTAGATGGGAGTTCTCCTGAGTTGATGAGGTCAGTGATGGTGTTAGAGACAGTTCTGTGATGGACCAGAGTGAGGTCCTTTTCAAGGGGTAGGTGATAGGAGATATATGAGGCTTGCTGCCTTTCCTCAACAAGGTGGAGTTCAGTCCATCACATTTCAACAGCACCCCTTTGTCTCTGGGTTTCGTGGTAAGGTTAGGATAGGTGTAGAGAGAGTGGAAGGCAGTGCATTCAGAGAGGGTAAATTTCAAGGAAGTGTGAGGAGTGATGAAGTTGAGTTGGTTGAAGTTTCATTAGCAACTAGAAATGAAAAGGTCCAGGACAGGCAAACAGCTAGCACAAGGTGTCCAAGAGGAGGAAGAGGGTTGGAGATGGGAGAAGGGAACATCTATACGGGGTGGGGAATTCTGGCTGAAGAGCGGTCTCAGAGACGGAGACGATGGAAGAAGAGCTTGGTGCCGTGGCAGGTGCGTAACACACTGAACTGCGGGCAAAGGGGGAAAAAGATAAGGCCCTTGCTGAGGACAGAATGTTCCACCTCAGAGAGGGAATTTCAACAGGACTAGTGAAAACACGGCAAGAATTAGAGGGGCAGGAGAGTAAGAGGGAGGGTTATCGTGTACGCAGAAGGTGGGGTGGGCGGAGGTTGGAGGCTCCAAAGATCCAAGAGCCTGAGAGACCTGGGGTGGGAGAGCCGTGGTCGAGGAAGGGGAGCCCAAGGGCCCAACGGCATTGTGAAAGCTCTCAGCCTGGAGGTGCTTGCAGCCAAGGTTCAGGCTGGAATTATAAATGAATGTTTATAAATGTAGCATTCATGGCTGACGAAAACATCAATCCTACATGTTAATCCATGTCCCTTCCCCCCCACCAATATATGTTCAATCTTAGTCATGGAATGGCGTAAAATGTAGGATTAATCAGATATCCTAAAATGAAATACTAAATATGGAACCCCAAACAGGAAACAAAAGTTTAGTCAGGCAATAGAAAAGTCTTTGACTGGAAGCACTATCACTGTTTCTCTCCAGAATCAGGTTTATTATCACCGGCATGTGATGTGAAATTTGTTAACTTAGCAGCAGCAGTTCAATGCAACACATAATATAGAAGAGAAAGTAAATAAATAAATAAATAGATAAATAAACAAATGGATAGATAAATGAATTAATGAATAAATAAGTGAATCAATTACAGTATACATATATTAAATAGATTTTTTTAAAACATGCAAAAACAGATGTACTGTATATTAATAAAGTGAGGTAGTGTCCAAGGGTTCAATGTCCATTTTGGAATCAGATGGCAGAGGGGAAGAAGCTGAGTGTGTGCCTTCAGGCTTCTGTACCTCCTACCTAATGGTAACAGTGAGAAAAGGGCATGCCCTGGATGCTGGAGGTCCTTAATAATGGACACTGCCTTCCTGAAACTTCACTTCCTAAAGATGTCCTGGGTACTTTGTAGGCTTGTACTCAAGATGGAGCTGACTAGATTTACAACCCTCTGCAGCTTCTTTCGGTCCTGTGCAATAGCCCCCCTCCCCATACCAGACAGTGATGAAACCTGTCAGAATGCTCTCCACAGTACATCTATAGAAGGTTTGAGTGTATTTGTTGACATACCAAATCTCTTCAAACTCCTAGTGAAGTGTAGCCGCTGTCTTGTCTTCTTTATAACTACATCAATAGTTGAGACCAGGTTACATCCTCAGAGATCTTGACACATAGGAACTTGAAACTGCTCACTCTCTCCACTTCTGATCCCTCTGTGAGAATTGGTATATGTTCCTTTGTCTTACCCTTCCTGAAGCCCACAATCAGCTCCTTCGTCTTACTGGCATTGAGCTCCATAACAGCTGCCGAGAGTGTTTCCAGGGCTTGTCCATTATTTTTATATTTTGATTGGAGCATCTTCAGTATTTCACTTTTAGTAAATATCTTCAGTTAGCCTTGCGGCAGTATTCAACTTGGTGAGGATTATTAAAATAGGCATGTTGTATCCTTGTTCAAAATAATTAACAACTTCATCAGCCTACTTTAAATGGGGTAAAAAGAACTTATCTGCAAGTTCCCTAGGATAATGAGGGAATATTAAGGAGACTAGTTTTATTTTATCACATGTGCATATAGACGACGCTGGTGAAGCCCAGTGACGACTTGCTGGCAGCAATCACAATTATTAACTATTTTATTACTCACACTTTTTCTCAAAAACAATCACTGCAATCAATAGCCCATAACTTCCCTTTTAAAACCACCTGTACGACCTGGCATTTTTGTGCTGCGAACAGAAGACTCGAAGGTGCAGGATGGTTGCGGCAAAATCAAGGTGGCAGGGCCCAGGCCTGAGAGCAAGGAACGAGCCAATATTTGGCTACTGCTGGAGCAGACATGGAGGAAATCCAAATTAGCAGAACCAAGACCAGAAAGACTGGAAAGAAGGTAGATCCTAGGCCCAGAGCCAGGAAGTAACAACTGTCTGGCCAAGTTAAGTAACAGTCCAGGCTGGAAAGGTTGGGTACGGGCCGAATCAAGCTGGCGGGGCCTGGGCCTGAGGGCATATTGAAGTGGCAAGACCCAGGTCCAAGAACAAGGAACAATCTGAGGTATTTAAGTGCCAGGCCAAATTGAAAATGTCAGGGTGTTGGCCGGAGGCGAAGGATGGGTCTGTGTTCAGCTCACTGCTCCATGAGGGTTACTCATCTCTGCAATGAACTGAGGCTGTGGCCTGCAACAGGCTGTGGTCTGCAATGAACTGAGGCTGTGGCCTGCAACAGGCTGTGGTCTGCAATGAACTGAGGCTGTGGCCTGCAACAGGCTGTGGTCTGCAATGAACTGAGGCTGTGGCCTGCAACAGGCTGTGGTCTGCAATGAACTGAGGCTGTGGTCTGCAATGAACTGAGGCTGTGGTCTGCAATGAACTGAGGCTGTGGCCTGCAACAGGCTGTGGTCTGCAATGAACTGAGGCTGTGGCCTGCAACAGGCTGTGGTCTGCAATGAACTGAGGCTGTGGTCTGCAATGAACTGAGGCTGTGGCCTGCAATGAACTGAGGCTGTGGCCTGCAACAGGCTGTGGTCTGCAATGAACTGAGGCTGTGGCCTGCAACAGGCTCCTGAATCAACTGTGACTGGCTTTGTGGCCGTGAACTCACTTTCATGAACTTCAGTTCTGAATATTATTTGCTTACTTTTAATGTCTGCACTATTTGTTATTTTTTCCGGCACATTGGGTGTTTGATAGTCTTCCTGTTTTTTAATGGGTTCTATCAGGTTTCTTCGTTTTGTGGCTGCCTATAAGAAGACAAATCTCAAGATTGTATTTAATACACATACTTTGGTAATAAATGTAGCTTGAACTTTGAAATTCGAAACAGCAGAACAAGTGTGTCATCTGTGTCAATGAACGCTCAGTCCCAGGATGTGCTGGGGGCAGCCCCCAAGTGTCACATGCACAGCATGCCCGCAACTAACTAACCCTAATCTGTACAAATGTGGGGGGGGGGGGGGGGGGAAGCCATGCAGTCACAGGGAGAATGTACAAACTCTTACAGACAGTGGTGTGAATCGATCCCTAATTGCGAGCGCTGTAATGAGTTGTGCTAACTGATTTGTTACTGTGCCGCGCATTGGCATAGATTAACTTCTGTTAAGCAGTCATGATAGCAATATGAAAGGGACCTCTACAGGCAGTTCAAAATGGGAGAGTTAAATCCCTCCACAACTTCCTGTGGCAATGAAATCCACCAGATCACCGCCTTCTGTCAAAGAAATTCCTCGTCACTTCAGTTGTAAAGGGAAATCTTAGATAGTCATATTAATAGAAACATCTCTCCACTTTTATTTCTATCCAGGCCAATAGGTTTCAATGAGATCCACCCCTGCCCCATCTTTCAAAACCCCATCGAGTTCAGACCCATAGAGCCCAAATGTTCCTGATCTGTTAAGCACTTGAGAACATTCTTGAATTATTTCTTCTCTTTACCTGGCAACTTCTTGCCACAATGTAGCTCAGAATGGATAGTCTTTGAAGTCTGGACATCCCATAGCTTGCCCGTCATTCAATGTGTGTGCAACTAGGGCTTCAGTGCTGAAGATGTTGGTGTAGGAGAGGACAACGACATTGGATCATATTTCCTTCCAGTGGATTTGAGAGGAGAATGTTGGTGGCACCTTGAGATTCCTTAGGCTCAGATATGTTAGGTCTTAATGACTATTAGACCATAGTTTGAGATTTGAGGTCTTGAATTTTAAGCATTTTCTTTCTCAGAAATCCAATGATGTGTGGTGCATTGAATTCACCTGCCCTGGGTGATCTCCATCCCCTCCCTAACCACCCATCCCCACCACATGCTACATAGTTAGGATTGCCTGCCTCACGCATTAACTTTGCCACACCAGCTAAGACATAGGATTTTAGTCAGTCTGCGCAAGCAGTTCACCAAGACATAGAGCATTGCATTTAGCCAGGTATCAAGTCAAAACCAAAGTACTTTTATTATCAAAGTATGTATACCATAAGACCATAAGATATAGGAGCAGAATTAGGATCATCAAGTCTGCTCCACCATTTCATCATGGCTGATCCATTTTTCCTCTCCACCCCAATCTCCTGCCTTTTCCCCATATCCCTTCATGTCCTGACCATTCAAGAATCTATCAACCTCTGCCTTAAATATAGATAAAGGCTTGACTTCCACAGCTGCCTGTGACAATAAATTCCACAGATTCACCACCCTCTGACTAAGAAAATTCCTCCTTATCTCTGTTGTAAACAGACACTCCTCTGTTCTGAGAATGTGTCCTCTGGCTTAGACACTCCCACTATAGCAAACATCCTCTCCACATCCACTCTATCAAGCCTTTCACCATTCGATAGGTTTTAATGAGGTCACCGCTCATTCTTCTGAATTCCAGTGAATACAGGCCCAGAGCCATCATATGTTCTTCATATGACAAGCCATTCAAACACAAACTCATTTTACTGAATTTCCTTTGAACCCTCTCCAGTTTCAGCACATCGTTTCTAAGATAAAGGGCCCAAAATTGCTCGTAATACTCCCAAAGAGGCCTCCACCAGTGCTTTATAAAGTTTCAACATTACATCCTTGCTTTTATATTCTAGCCCTCTTGAAAAATGTTAGTATCACATTTGCCTTGTTCACCACAGACTCAACCTGCAGATTAACCTTTAAGGAATCCTGCACAAGGACTCTCAAATCCCTTTGTGCCTCAGTTTTTTTGTACTTTCTCTCCATTTAGAAAATAGTCAACCCTTAGTTTCTTCTACCAAAGTGAATGACCATACACTTCTCAACATTGTGTTCCTTCTGCCACTTGTTTGCCTATTCTCCTAATCTGTCTAGGTCATTCTGTAGCCTCTCTGCTCCCTCAAAGCTACCTGCCCCTCCACCTATCTTCGTATTGTGTGCAAACTTTGCAACAAAGCCAGCAATTCTATCATTCAGATCATTAACATATAACATGTACAGAATACAACTCTGAGATTCATCCTCTCACAGGCAAACACCCAATGCGTGAAATGGGACCATCTCATCAGTCAGTCTTCCACCCAATTAGCTCCTTCATGTGCAAGTCCAGACCTGTATCCACACCAACATCATGTTACAGTGGTACAAGACACTGGTGAGACTGTATTTGGACTATCCTGTGCAGCTTTGGTTGCCTAGTTAGAAGAACAATGTCATTAAGTTAGAAAGGGCGCAGAAATGATTTACAAGAATGTTACCGAGACTGGAGGATTTGAACGACCAAAGTGGGAGGAGTAGTTAATGATGTTGACTGCTTTCCTGAGGCAGTGAGAACAGTTGTTGGAGTCAGTAGAGAGCAGATTGGTTTGCCTGATGGACTGGGCTACAGTTTCTCCTGGTCTTGGGCAGAGCAGTTGCTTTACCAAGCTGTGATGCATCTGGAGAGGATGCTTTCTTTCGTGTATCCATAAAAAAAATGGAGTCAAAAATTAGAGGACATAAGATGAGAGGGGAAAAACTTAAAAGGGGAATGGATTGGCATGGTTTTTACAAAGAGATTTGTATGTATATGGAATGAGCTGCCATAGAATGTAGTAGAGAGAAGGAGAATTACAACATTTATTTGGACAAGTTCATGGATAAGAATAGTTTAGAAGGATATGGGCAAACTGAAGGCAAATGGAATGAGCTCACATTAGTATTGATCGGCATAGGCAAGTTGGGTTGAATTAACCTCCAACCACCACCACCACCATCATCATCATTATGTGCCTTGCCAAGCGATGTGGGCAATCGTGGTCAAACCCTTGACCATGATTGTTCTTGGCAATTTTTTCTACAGAAGTGGTTTGCCATTGCTTTCTTCTGGGCTGTGTCTTGAAAAGACTGGTGACCCCAGCCATTATTTACACTGTTCAGAGATTGTCTGCCTGGCATTAGTGGTCGCACAACCAGGACTTGTGATATGTACCAGCTGTTCATACAGCCATCCACATCCTGCTCCCATGGCTTCATGTGATCGGGGAGCTAAGTAGGTTCTAGACTTTGCCCAGGGGTGACCCGCTAGCTAGCAAAGGGCAGCCTTATACCTCTGGTAGAGCTGTATCTCCACACCGGCATCCAACTCCAACCATTCTATTCTTCATCCTCTCCAAATGCAACAAAAGACGTCTAGAGGCCTGAATGGAAACTTTTTCTCTCAGACAATGGTGACTTTGTGGAGTGAGGTGGCAGAGGTGGTGGTAGAAGTAGGTACAGTTATAACATTTAAAATACATTTGGACAGGACCGTGGAATATGAAAGGTTTAGCGGGATGTGGTCCAAATGTAGGGAAAATGGACTAGCATACAATGGGCAATTTTTTTCATTATGGATGAGTAGGTCTGTTTATATGCTGTATAAACCTATAACTCTAAAAGTCTAGAGGATGAACATGAAATCAAGGTCTGACGCATCAAGTAAAAGCCAATTTGTGTGAAGAGAGCTAAACCAAAAGCACTTAATTTCTTAAGAGCTATCCAGCGTAATAAGAAATACAAATAACTGATGCTATAGATGGTCAAAGGCACCCAGCACCCATTACCAATGACTTATCCACCACTTCCTCAGAATGTATGCTGCATCGGCAGAAGGTGGTTCCAAGAAAGCATCCACAAGTCTGTAAATCGATAATAACACTGCTGGCTCATTTCCATTCATCCTGTGCCAGCTATTCAGCTAAGTAACAATAAACAGACATGTAGTCTCCCACTCAGTCCAATTTTTCACATTTTCTAATCAGATGCAAGCCCCCGCAAGGGATTTTTAGTGTGAACAATTGATATGAGGATTTTTTTGTGCCATATAGGAAGTTACTTCAGGCATTCTTTATGCTGCCTGTATCCTCTTTCTCCCACATCCCTCCCCTAATTCCCTTTATCACTCACATATCATTCCTGACAATCCAGATCTACTTGGCATATTTAGCTCTTGAGACGTTTTTTGTCTGCTTTGATCACATGTTTTGGCCAACTTTCAAGTAATTGTATCCTTCTGGAGGGAGATAGAATTTAAAGCAAAGTCTCCTCTATTAGCACTGAACATAAAAAAATAAACCTTACATTTACTTATACTGTGTCAATGCTCTTAAAATAGAAGAGCAAAGTTCTAAGTAAATTTGTTATCAAAATGCTTCAAAATTACCCTGAGATTCATATATATTATATGGTTATACACATTATACACATGTATGTAGTTAAATGACAATAAACTTTACTTGGGAATTTGAAGAAACAAGAAATTAACTCTTATTGAATATAATGCATTTAATTATATAACAGTGCTGACACTTTGCAATAGTTGAACTAAGCTAAAAATGTTTTATTGATGATTTTCATTTGTACTCAGGGTCTGAGGCTTCTCACTTAAGTGTCCAACAATAATCAGCCAGCATTGATGGATTCCGGTTGCCCTGATAACCGTTTCTCCATGACTGCAATTTCCTGATGAAACCTTTCATCATGCTCGTCACTGACAGTGCCACGAATTGCAGGGAAGAAGCCTAAATGGGAATGCAAAAGATGAATCTCCAGTGACGTCTTTCAATTCATGGTTTTGTATGCTTGAAGCATGTTGTCAACCAGGCGCAGGTAGTTTCTGTAGTGTTGCCCGCCATGTGATTTCACTCTTCCCACTGGAAGTTCGTTGAATTGCCTGTCATTGATGACCTGTTTGATCTGAGGACCAAAAAAAATGCCTCCATTAATCTTGGCATCAGTCGTTCTTACAAACATCTGTCTCAAATGTCTGTCTCCTTCACACAAATTTACAGCCTTTCTAAAACCTATCCTTCCACACAGCATCCGCCTAGCCTAAGCATGCTCAGGCAAGCCTGGACAGGATAGAAAACTTTTCAGCTTACATTGTGGGCAACATTTTATTTGACATGGATTATGAATTGAAATAACAAATATATATGATAGGGAAACTTCATGGTGATGTTCATGATCAGCAGCCCAAAATCCATAAGATACACACAGAAGTATTCAGGAAGCATAATCTTTGTTGTCCAGTGCTATGTTTCATGCACAATAAAGTCTAGATGCCTCTGCATTCCACTCATTTTCAATCCATCTTCATTTTTCACAACTTCAGGTAATCCCACCATTTTCACAGCCAACGACATGATTGTAAAAATAGCATTGTTTTAACTTGCACACAGTAATCTTGACCATGTAGCAAATCCATAAAATCACAGAAATATATAGCATAGAAAGAGACTACTGTGACCATACCTAGATATTTTAATGAAAAATAAACATAAACTAGAGATAATAACATGTACAACATGCTGGAGGAACTCAGCAGGCCAGGCGACATCTATGGAAAAGAGCACATTCGACGTTTTGAGCTGAGACCCTTTGGCAGGACTGGAGAAAATTTGCTGAGGAGTAGATTTAAAATTGGGAGAGGGGAGAGAGAAACACAAGGTGACTGGTGAAACCTGAAGGGGGAAGGACGAAGTAAAGAGCTGGGAAGTTAATTGGTGAAAGAGATACAGGTTTAGAGAAGGGGAAATCTGCAAAAAGAGAACAGAAGGCCATGGAAGAAAGAAAAGGGGGAGGAGCATCAGGGGGAGGTGACAGGTGGGCAAGGAGATAAGGTGAGAGAGGGAAAAGGGGATGGGGAATAGTGAAGGAGAGGCAGGGTAGAGGGCATTACTAGAAGTTCAAGAAATTGATGTTCATGCCTTCAAGTTGAGGTTACCCAGATTGAATATAAGCCTCATCATGACAGTGGAGGATGCCATGGATAGACATATCGGAATAGGAATGGGAAGTGGAATTAAAATGGGTGGCCACTGGGAGATCCTGCTCTTTCTGGCAAACAGAATGTGGGTGCTCAGCGAAGCGGTCTCCCAAACCACATCGGGTCTCACCGATGTACAGGAGGCAACGTCGGAAATACCAGATACAGTATATGATGTCAGCAGACTCACAGGTGAAGTGCCGCCGCACCTGAAAGGACTGTTCGGGGCCCTGAATGGTAGTGAGGGAGGAGGTGTAGAGGCAGGTGTACCACTTGTTCCACTTGCAAGGATAAGTGCCAGGAGGGAGATCAGTGGGGTGGGATGAATGGACAAGGGAGTCCCTAAGGATCAATCCCTGCGTAAAGCAGGAGTGGAGGGAAGAGAAAGATGTGCTTGGTGGTGGGATGCCGTTGGAGATGGCGGAAGTTGCGGAGAATTTTGTGCTGGACGTGAAGGCTGGTGAAGTGGTAGATGAGGACAAGAGGAACCCTATCCCTGGTAGAGTGATGGGAGGATGGGGTGAGAGCAGACGTGCATGAAATGGAAGAGATGCAGTTGAGGGCAGCTTTGATGGTGGAGGTGGGGGAGCCCCTTTCTTAGAAGAAGGAGGACATCTCTTTTGTTCTGGAATGAAAAGCCTCATCCTGAGAGCAAATACGGTGGAGGCGAAAGAATTGGGAGAATGAGATCATGTTTTTACAAGTAAGATGGTGGGAGAAGGTATAGTTCAGGTAACTGTAAGAGTCTGTGGGTTTGTAATAGACATCAGTAGATAAGCTGTCTCGAGAGATAGAGACAGATCAAGAATGGGGAGGGAGGTGTGCGTTGTAACCTGTCAATGTTTTGTGTCGAGGCCTTTCATCAGAATCGGGTCCTGATGAAGGGACTTGGCACAAAATGTCGACAGTTTATTCTTCTCCATAGATTCCGCCTGAACTCCTTTTGCATTTTGTATGTGTTACTCTAGATTTCCAGCATCTGCATGATCTCTTAGGTTTATGACTGGAGATGATAGCTATATTTGATGAGGATCTTCCTTGTGGTCATTAGATTTTATGAATCAGGAAAATAGTAACTGATCTAACAGCATTTTCTTCCACTAACTTCGTTATGTTTGTAAATAAGTGTAAGATTATAAAGTATCCACTTGATAAAACCTACAATCATTATGTTACATACCATTATTCTAGACCTCACAGAAAACACATTAATGTCACAGATAAAAGGGGAGAATTGGTATGAAACTATTTGTACTGTACAGAAACAGGAAATATTAATTATGAGTAATTTTATTAAGTGGAACGTTGATGGATATCGTTCAGGAGGAAAAATGTTGTTTCTGCTCCAGGCCTGCTTCTTGCTATTACAAGTTAATTAATGTCCCTGTGTGCTCGTGCTATTCAATTAAAATGGTGCTTAGTTTTAAGTGAATATCGTAGAGCAATAGTAATAACTGAAAGTGATATTTTAGAATCAGAAATAACATGGAGCAAATAACTATGACTACCAACTGTCACCAGATAAAGAAAATGCATAACTGACATTTATGGCAGTAATTCATTTTAAGGTTCTGCTGATATTCTTAGGGTGTTCAGCTGTCGCTGTTGTAGACCTGAACTGCTTAACTAAAATGATTTGCTGTAACGTATTGCACCAGTCAACTATTATCCTCCATGCATGGCAGATTAAATGAAAGGCTTTCTTGGATTATGTTTTCCCATACAGAAAATTATTCTCCAAATGAAGAATGAAAACATTACACATGAAATGAGGTTTTGAGCCATTACCAGGCTTTTATTAACTAAAGGTCAGCTCCTCTTTGCACAGACTCGTAGCATCATTAGGTAACCAAACTGTTAGATAATGCACTGGCTTGAATCACTATCATGAATTTGTAACCAAATAAATAGAGGTCTTGCTACCTCGTCCTTTACTTTAGGGATTTTCTTATCTTCACGTCCAGTAGATACAGATTTTTTAAATTTTTCAATTGTGAATTCACAGTAGATACATCCCAGGGTTAAAAGAGTTAAAGAACGTTTTGGTAAACCTAAAAGTAAGACTGGTGTCCAGCCAGTGTTAAACAAAGAAAAACTTTAGGAGGAGAGAGAAGGAACTAAACATGCTTCATAATTTTCAAATTCTAGGAAGTAAAATTTGGGAAAAGCTTGGTGTTAAGTTTCATCATGTTAGATCCAGAGGCCAGGAAGGGCAAACAGGAGTGTTACTATCTATAACCCCACAGACCAAGGAAGTCCAAGTTCACAGAAGTAGATGCCAAAATAATATCAGTAGAACGGAGATGACAGAAGCTGCAGTGATGGAAGAGGGACACTGCAGATTAGAAGAGGATGGCCAGTAGTTCCTTGCATCCTGCCCAGAGGAGTGAGAGAAGCAGTAAAGGAAAGCCTCTTTCACAGAACCATCCACTCCCCTTTTGAGTATTTTGTAACTTACCTCCATAAAGTGCGAGCTCTGTCACAGTCACAAACTCCCCATCAGTGAGGTCATCTTCAAAAGGTGTTGCCTCAGAGATGAGTCAAGTCAAGTCACTTTTTATTGTCATTTCAACCATAACTGCTGGTACTGTACACAGTAAAAATGAGACAATGTTTTTCAGGACCATGGTGCTACATGAAACAATACAAAAACTACACTGAAACTACGTAAAACCAACACAAAAACTACACTAGACTACAGACCTACACAGGACTATGTAAAGTTCACAAAACAGTGCAGGCAGTACAATAAATAATAGGCAGTACAATAAAGACAATAGGCACAGTAGAGGGCAGTAGATTGGTGTCAGTCTAGGCTCTGGGTATCGAGGAATCTGATGGCTTGGGGGAAAGAACTGTTACATAGTCTGATCATGAGAGCCCGAATGCTTCGGTGCCTTTTCCCAGATGGCAGGAGGGAGAAGAGTTTGTTTGAGGGGTGCATGGGGTCCTTCATAATGCTGTTTGCTTTGCGGATGCAGCGTGTCCATCATTAAGGACCCTCACCATCAACATCGTCCCCTCTTCTCATTACTACCATTAGGGAGGAGGTAAAAGAGACTGAAAACCAACACTCAGTGTTCTAGGACAGCTTTTCCCCTCAGCCATCAGATTTCTGAATGGTCCATGAACCCATGAACACCACCTCACTATTCCTCTTTTGCATTATTTATTTACTTTAGTTTGTATTGTAACTTAGCAAATTTTTTGTCTAGCTCTACACTGCTATCACAAAAGAATAAATTTCATGATGTATGTCGGTATAACAAACCTGATTCTGATTCAGATTCAGAAGCTAGGTTAGCTTCCCAGAACTAACCAGGGGTTTAGAAGGAAACTGGAGCCCCCAAAAGAAACACAAATAGATAGAACTTGCAAATCACACATGGTCAGAATCGAACCCAATACCTGCAGTTGCAAATAAGCAGCATCAACTATTGAAATACTGTGCCAAGCTCGATTGACTTGTAGTAGATAGTCAGGAATAATTAAGAAAGGGCTATGAGTGGGGCCATAGAAGTTAGAGGTGATGGTATTAGACTGAACAGATGCATGAAGAGTCCTGACCTGTTTTGAACCGAAAGAGTGAAAATTACTTTCCTTCCACGGATGTTGCCCTGACCCCTGAATTCCTCCAGCAGATCGTTTGTACCTCCATATTCCAGCATTGGCTGTCTATCGAGCTTTCAGAGGCATGGAGAAATGAGAATGACTGAATGATGGAAGGAAACAATTGTAGAAAATAGCCCTCAGCCACATGTAATGTAACAGGGACATTATACTCTGCTTCCAAAATTCCAGTTCAAATTTCAAAAGTGGAGTATAAGGAAGCATGGTTACTATATTGTGATTGAAGACAACTTTCTACTAGAATGCTTTTGCAAGTGCGTTGAAGGACATGGAAGTTATCAAGATTCAGCGACTCAGTCAATGCAGTCCAATAGCGTCATTCTTCTTCAAGAATCCACATCTACCGAAGCTGTAAAAACATCTAACTGTATTCCTGGAGCTTGCATCATCTTTCCTGCATCCATGCTTCTTGATGTTATTCTGCATGATTGATCTTCATATTATTTTCACACTAAAGCCATTATAGCTGTTGAATTAATCTGTGACTTGATGTTTATTAAAGCTTCATCCCATTAATTTTTATAGCTACAAAACACTTGAGTGAATTATATGAACAGAAATATTCAATTATTTGAGCGATGTAATCTAATGTGGACAACAGTGAAGGACATCCAAATGATATATAGCTCAATCAACCACATCCCAGTGAGATGGGTAAGTACTTCATTTAGTGGCGTAAATCTAATACTTTTATTATTTCTGCCAAAAGCCATAGATAAATGAGCCTTTGACCATTTAGTAACAATAACATGACCGTTGCCTTTACCTAACTCTACATGTTATTTCTTCCTATTTGAATTAATGTCAGTTAACAAGCAATTAATGTGACAAGATAAACGAACCTAACCTAACCGTTTTCTCTCACTGTGGCAATTGTTCCTTATAAAAAGGAAAGGTATGGAAAAGTAATCACATTTTTTGTCTCTTTCTCAGATGTTCACGTCTAGTTACTGGGCTGTTTTGGATCTTTTTAATCAGCTGAGCGTTTCAGCATTTTCCCGACCAACTGTGGAGTTCATCGCAGGAAAAATAACAGTAGACCGCATTGTCAATATTTTTGTCCCCTGGTGACATTTATCCTGCATTTTAGCACAAATAGATCAGAAGAACTTTTCAAATTTTATTTATTTATTTATTCAAATCCCAGCACTTCCCTACCCGGGAATAAAATTATTTCACCGCCTCTTGGATGCATGCATGATGCATGAGGTAACTGCTTATAGCATCAGCCCAGACTGATGAGGTTGAATGTTTTATTGAAATGCATGGCCAATGTTCACTACAACTGTGCTATTTTCATGCAGCACCACTTCTCTAATGACCTTTTCCATTGGTACATCTGTGAGGTTAAAGGTGATGCATCTCTTTCAACAGAAAATCAATTAACAAAATCTATCGCTGTACCGCAACAGCTGAAAAATAGTGATATTAGCAACTGAGGACAAAGGGAAGTGTGCTCTTTTTTATTGTTAAATTTCCTGCTGATGAGACTGCTCTGTTTTGACATGAGGGACCACGAAAGGAGCCCTGCCAGAGCAGAGGCAAGAGCAGTAATCTGCAGCTCAGCACCTAAGTGCAGAGTGAAAATAACAAATATAAATATTTAATTCAAGCTCTTCCATCCGTAAATACAGCGAAGTGAATGTCTTGCCCTTTGAGAACTGGGCTGATCACATACAATCTAAAAAGTGCTTTTTGGAGAGAATTAAAGAGCAGCCATATGGGGCATCTAGACTATGCAGTGGTAGGTGGGCTTCTTTAGTGCTGCTGCCCCAGCCAAATGGCCATATTTAGGAATAAAGTTATCCCTTGTGTGTGGATCTGAAAGGTTAAGCTCATTACCACAAGTGCAGATGCCATCGGTTACATATTTGTACATTAGTATATCAATATAAAAGCTAGATTATGTGGAAAATGTTTGGAAATGAGTTTTTAGTAATAACTGCACATGCAGCTCACATGAATACACACAAGGAACCTTCTGTAATTTTATATCAGCAACTATAAATTTGTAGGATATTGAACAATCCATTTAAAGATCATTCTGTAAAAAAGTTGAAGTTGCAGCATTAAATATCCTTCCTTGATACCTTAACATTTTAAAGTGCAGATTTGAATGCTTCCACATTCCTCTTTAAGATTCCATGTACCATTTCTCAAGAGACAGACAGGCAAGTTGCACTCAGGCCTCTGCTAATGGCACACTAATCGATACAGATAAAGGCCATTTGCCCATTATAATTCAGGCTTTTATGAACGCAGCAGAATTTCAGATCTTAACCATTTTATGTTCACCTTGCTTTGGCTGCATAATTATCCATTCTGTAGTAGAAATGCAGTTTGTCTCTTATCCAGCTGATATGTGCTAAATTATTAGATTTTGCATGAACGTTCTGCTCATCTCTAGATTCCCCCTTCCATCTCCCTCCCCCAAATAATCTTTTAACATGCTTCTAAATATCTTACATGAAAGCCTGTGTTCAGTCTCATCACTCCCCCTTCAGGAGCAGTAAAATCTGCTGTATTCCCAATTTTCTTTTTGATTCATCACAATCAGAATCAGGTTTATTATCATCGCCTTATATGAAGAGAAATTTGTTCTTTTGTGGAAGCTATACAGTGCAAATACCTAAGTTACTGTAAATTACAAAATAAATACATTGTGCAAAATAAAGGGAATAATGAGATAGTGTTCATGGGCCATTCACAAATCTGATGGTAGAGGATCATCAGCTTAGGGTCAAACATCAGTGTCTTACATCTTCCTAGTGCCTTCGGTGTGCTTAAAAAAATAATCGGCAAACTTGTTTATTATTGTCACGTGTACAGAGGTATATTCAAAACCCTTGTTTTGCATGAATGTCAGCATTCATCTCAAGAAGTCTAGAATACAAGAGCAGGGATGTGATACTGAGGTTTTATAAAGTACTGGTGATTCTCACCTTGAGTATTGTAAACAGTTTTGGGCTCCTCATCTAAGAAAAGATGTGCCGGCATTGGAGAGGGTCTAGAGGAGGTTCACAAGGATGAATCAAGGAATGAATGAGTTATCATATGAGGAACATTTGAAGGCTCTGGGTCTGTACTCACTGGAATGTAGAAGGATGAGGGGGGATCTCATTGAAACCTTTCAAACGTTGCAAGACCTAGATAGAGTAGATGTGGAAAGAATGTTTCCCATGATGGGGGACTCCTGGACAAAAGGGCACAGCCTCAGAACAGAGAAGTGTCCATCTAAAACAGAGATGCAGAGAGATTTCTTTAGCAAGAGGGTGGTGAATTTGTGGAATTTATTACCACAGGCATTTGTGGAGGCCAGGTCATTGGGTGTATTTAAGGCAAAGATTGATAGGTTCTTGATTGGAAAAGGCACCAAAGGTTACTACTAGGGGAAGGCTGGAGAGTGGGACCGAGGAAGGGAAAAAGGATCAGCCATGGTTGAATAGTGGAGCAGACTCGATGGGCCAAATGGCCTAATTCTGCTCCTAAGTCTTATGGTCTTAATACAGATCATTTCATTACAATGGTGCATTGAGGCAACACAATGAAAAATAATAACAGAATGCAGTATGAAGTGAGCAGTTACTGAGAAAGGGCACTACAGGCAGACTTTAAGGTGCAAGGCTGGAATGAGGTAAATTGTGAGGTTATGAGTTCATTTTATTGTACTAGTGGACTAGTCAATAGTTTTATAACTGCGGGATAAACCTGTCCTTGAGCCTAGTGGTATGTTCTTTTGGGCTTTTGTATCCTAATGGGAGGGGGGAGAAGGAAGAATGCACAGGGTGGGTAGAGTCTTTGAATATATTGGCATTTTAACCAAAGAGCTGATCACTGATTACTAATACAGGAGGAAGAAGTCAAAGGTCCATAAGCCAGGCCTCATTAGGAGATCAGAGGTGGAGAGATTCAGTCGCTTTGAATTCTTTGGTGTTAGCGTATCAGAGGGTCTGTCCTGGAGCTAGCACGTAAGTGCCGTTACAAAGAAGGCATGACCACACCTCTACTTTTTTAGAAGTTTGTGTAGATCTGGTATGTCACCAAAGACTTTGGAAAACTTCTCTAGGTGCACAATGGAGAATATCCTAATTGGTTGCAAAACGGCCTGGCATGGAAAGCAATGCCCAGGAACAGAAGAGGCTACAGGAAGCATTTGATTCAGCCATGTACATCATAGATGAAACCCTCCCCACCATTGACTACATTTACATAGACATCCACAAGAAAACAGCAACCATCATCAAAGAACTCCACCATCTTAGCCATGCTCTCTTCTTGCTACAACCATCGTGTAGAAGGTACAGAAGTCTTAGGTCCAACTCCATCAGGTTCAGAAACAGTTATTACCAGGCTCCTGAACCAGCATGGATAGCATCAATCCCTACTAATCTGAACTGATTCTGTGACCTACTGACTCGCTTTCAAGGACTTACTGCATCTCATGTTCTCAGTATTAATTTTTTTATTTGCGAAGCTTTTCTTCTTTTGCCCATTAGGTGTTTGTGCCAATCTTTGTCCATTTATGTACATTTTTTTGTAAACTCTATTGTATTTTTACTGTAAATGCCTGCAAGAAAATTAATCTCAAGGCAGCATATGGTGACATATACGTATTTTGATAAGAAATTTATATGAGCTTCAGACTTTTGAACCTTGAAGTGCAGACAGAATCCATGGAGGGAAAGCTGGTTACCAAGATGTGTTCAGCTGTTTCCATAGCTTTCAGCAGTTTCCTCTGGTCATGGGAAGAATAGATAGATGCATCCAGTTTGGACACTTTCTTTTGTGCAGCTATAAAAATTGGTGTTGCTAAAGAGGGTATGCCAAATTTCTTTAGCCTCCCGAGAAGTAGAGGCACCTGTGCACCTTCTTGGCCAATGACTCGATATGGTTCTACCAGTCAGGCTAGAGGTCCTAGGAACTTGAATCCCTCAACTATCTCAATCTCTTCGCTGTTGATGTAAACATGTGTACTGTCTTCCAGGATCATCCAGGATAATTGTATCTCTTACCCAGGATAGGAGGTCACAGGTTAAGAGTGAAATATTTAAGGGGAACTACTTCACTCAGAGGGAGGTGAGAGTGAGGAATGAGCTAGATTGGTATGAAGGGCTATGGTTCAGGTGCAGATGACTCTAATTCATAAGAGAGTAACCAAACAAAAATAAGCTACTAAACTGAAGAAGGAGAGCTCCTTTGCTAATGCAGAGCCTGCATTTATTTTACACAACCCCCATTTTCCTTTTAAGAATACTCGCTTGTTGCTAATTGATTAACTTAAACTGCACCGTCAGCTGACTGAAGTTGGTCTCTACCAAGCAGCATAAGATCAAACGTTGCTCTGAGGTATTCTGTGGCAAAGAATCTGTGGAGTTCTTTGCCACAGGCTGCTGTGGAGGTCAAGTCTTTATGTATATTTAAGGCAGAGATTGATAGGTTCTTCATTGGTCGGGGCATGAAGGGATACGGGGAGAAGGCAGGGGATTAGGGCTGAGCGAAAAATTTGATCAGCCATGATGAAATGGCCGAGCAGACTCGATGAGCCAAAGGACCTAATTCTGCTCCTATGTGTTATGGTCGTATGGTCTTATGGTATTCCTGAAATGAAAATCTTATTGCACTTGATTTTTCCATGGTTGCTTTCAGTCCAGGATTCGGCCACATTCCACTCCAGTCTAATACGTGTTATTATAGTTGTCACATCAAATTAAGCTGCGCTTGGCTTACTGTGGTTTTCCTGACTCACTAGGTCAGGAAGCAGTCATGTGCAATATTTTCTACACCAGTTTCTGAGCCACTTGGGCAATCCCAGATTATATTCACTTGGTTAAACTCTTCTCTCAAAATAACCTCCTTGTTTCACAAATCTTTGTCACCTTTCAACAGAGGAAACTTACTATCTTCTGACCCCTGTTTATTAGATTAGCCCTTTCTTTACACTAAAGTATTTAACCAGAGAAGCACCTTTTCTCAAGGTTCATCATCGATTAGGTTCGAAACCCTGAAGCCACAAATTCCTATGAGAAGACACTACCTCAAATCTCATCTTTCCTCTATTTTCTGAAGACATTCTGACCCTGCACTTCATATTTATTATCATTATCTAGGAATAGCTAACCCTTCGAGTACATCCCTTTAAATAATGAAGCTAGACTTCATTAGGAGTTTGAGGAGATTTTGTATTTCACCAAACACCCTAGCAAATTTCTACAGATTTACCATGGAGAATATTCTGAGTGGTTGCATTCCACCTTGTACAGAGGGTCCGATGCAGAAGATCGAAAGGTCTATAGAGCATTGTAGACTAGGCCAGCTCCATCAGAATCAGGTTTACTATCACCGGCATGTGACGCAAAATTCGTTAGCAGCAGCAGTTCAATGCAATACATAATCTAGCAGAAAGAGAAAATAATAATAAATAAAATTAAAAATAAATAAATAAGCAAGTAAATCAATTGCATACATCTAATAGATCATTAAAAATGTGCAAAAACAGAAATACTGTATATTAAAAAAAGTGAGGTAGCGTCCAAAGCTTCAAAGTCCATTTAGGAATCATGGACGCTAGTCTCCCTCCGTCAAGGACATCTCCAAAACACAGTGCCCCAAGAGGCAGCATCCATCATTGGGGACCCTCATCATCCAGGACATGCCCCCTTCTCATCACTGCCATCAAGAAGCACGGTCACAACCTGAAAATGCACATTTAATGCTTTAGGAACAGCTTCTTCCCCCCCCGCCCGCCATTGGATTTATGAATGATCCATGTACCATGAACACCACCTCACTATTTTTCTCTCTTTTTTGTACTATTTATTTATTTTTTATATTTTTATTTCAACCTATAATTTTTTTATGTATTGCACTGCTGCCACAAAACAATTGTTTTCACAAAATACATAATGTCAGTAATAATAAGCCTGATTCTGTTTCTGCAAAAAAAAAATTGATACGACTATAGTTTTGCACTGCAATGCCTTAACAGCATCTAGCTCAGGAATAACATCGTTTCTCTTTTAGCATTCAGGCACACATTCGCTAGTATAGATTGCCTTGTCCTTTAGCACCCTGTGTCTGCTTGTTTCTGATACCAAGAGATAATACATCTTCAGCTTGCAGTCTTTTGGCTGATATCCACCCTTTGAGTCATTTCTGCTTCCCACCCATGGAGTGACATGTGGCCTCTTTGTGAAAGCTCTTCCAAGATCTGGATTCAAGGGATGCCTCATCAAGAGAATTTGTTTCCAAACATAATAAGAACAAAGATTAACTCATTATCCTATGGTCCTGCTCCATATTTAGTCCCAGGGCAATCAAAATAGCAGGTGGCTACGTGCCTATCACACTGCAGCTAAGGCTGGCACTGTGGCATAGTTAATGGAGATGCAGTGAACTGGGTATGATGCTGAAATCCAATGCTGCCTCTGCGGAGTTTGCACTTCTTCCTGTACGTTCTGTCTTAGTGCTCTGGTCTCCTTCCACACCACAATAATATCCCTCCTCTGGTTGCCCACTTCCTTCCCTCTACTCCACTTCCCTCTTCTATCACATTCTTTTTTCCTCAGCTCTCTACATTTTCCACCTAGCACCTCCCAGATTCTTACATCACCCACTTCCCCCTCACCCGATTCACCTATCACTTGCCAGCTTTTTCTCCTCCGCCACACCCCACCTTCTTATTCTAGCTTCTGACCCCTTCCTTTCCAGTCCTGATGGTCTTAGACTGAAATGTCAATGGTCTACTCCTCTCCATGGATGCTGCCAGACATGCTGAGTTCCTCCAGAATTTTGTGTGTTTATAGCAAAGGTGTGTAGTGTTGCTGCTTAATTAGCCACTACAAGATGTCATTGTATATTGGTGAAGTTGATGGAAATGTGTGAAGAATGTGTAGGTGGCTGCTTGATAGTTTGTGTGGACTTGATGGGCTGAAGGGCCTGTTTTGGGACTGTATGCCTCCATGACGTCTACAGACACCGTAAGGCTATAAAACATAGGAGTACAACTTGGCCATTTGGCCTATTGAGTCCACTCCACCATTTCATTATGGCTGATTGAAAATACGTCTCAACCCTACTTTCCTGCCTTTTCCCCGTAACCTTAGATTGCCTTACTAATCAACAAACCTATTAAACTCAGCTTTAAATACACTCCAACACTTGGCCTCTACAGTGGTATGTAGCAATGAATTTCACAGATTAACCACCCTTCCTTCTCATCTCTGATCTAAAGAGATGTCCTTGTATGCTGGTCCTAGACTCTTCCACTATAGGAAACATTCTGTCCACATCCACTCTATCTGGGCCTTTCAGTATTTGATAGGTTTCAATGTAATGGGAGTCCATTATAGCTTATGTGTCTGAATTGAAGAGATTGTCCGAGCATTGTCAGTTCAGTGAAGGGTCTAATTATGCACTGAGAGATCGCTTAGTTTGTGGAATCTTAAAAGAAAGCATTAAAAAAAACCAACTCCTAACTGAAGCACAACTCACATTTAAAAGAGCAGTCGAAATTCCTGTAACAATGGAAAAAGCAGCCAGAGATGTAATTGAGTTGCAGTCAGGAATGAAAATGAGTGCCTTTAGGCCTGAATAGGACATTTTAAAGTTTTCTGTGCTTTGGATGCCGATATAGTGGTTGTGTTATAGAGTAGACTGTATATATTCAAAATGTGTTTACTTATTTTCATTTACTTATTGAGATTCAGACTGGAATAGGCCCTTCTGGCCCTTTGAGTCTTGCTGCCCAGCAATCCTCCAGTTAAATCTTAGCCTAATGACTGGACAATTTACAATGACCAATTAACCTACCAACAAGTGTGTCTTCAGACTGTGGGAGGAAACTGGAGCACCCAGAGGAAACCCACACAGTCATGGAGAGAACAGACAAACTCTTTACAGGCAGCAGCAGGAATAGAATCTAGGTCACCTGTACCATAAAGTGTAGTGCTGACCCCCTCACTACCGTATATGTATATATGTTGGAATACATTCAATATTGCGTTGGAGCTTATAGTTAAGCAGGGAGAAGTGTTGTGTATTTAATATATCAGTAATATTGTAGATATATTGTTTGATTAACCACCATGTCATATGTAAGCTTCTCACTAAAGTAAGAACAAAGTAGACATGTTATCTATGGCTCCATGTTTTCCTTTCTATTAGTTTTTGGAGTTACAAAACAAAACAGTGACCATCAGAGACAAAATGCTGGAGGAACTCAGCAGGTCCAGGTCCCTATGGAGGGAAATAAACAGTTGATATTTCGGGCCAATTAATTCAGGGCCTAAACCACTAAGTTACTAGTGCAGATAGTTAACATGGCCACAGACACGAGAGATTCTGCAGATGCTGAAAGTCAAGAGTAACACACACTAAATGCTGGAGGAAATCAGCATGTCAGGCAGCATCTATGGAGAGGAATAAATGGTCAACATTTCAGGCTCAAAACCTTCATCAGGACTGGAGAAGAAGGGGGAAGAACCTTAATAAGAAAGTAGGGGATGGGCAAGGAGTACAAGCTGACAGGCACTCCTAAAGCCAGGTGAGGGGGAAGGGAGGGAGGATGAAGTGTAAAATCAAAAAATTAAAGGTCTGAAGATGAATGAAGCTAATGGGATGGAGAGAGAACCATGGGAAAAAGGGAAGGAGAAAGGGCACCAGAAGGAGGTGATAGGCAGGTATGGAGAAGAGAAGGGATAACAGGGGAACCAGAATAGGGAAAGGCAAAATAGAGAAAACAGAGAGGATAGAAATTTATTGGAAGCTACAGAAATCAATGTTCATGCAATCAATTTGGAGGCTACCCAGCCAGACTATGCGTTAATGCTCCTCCAACCTGAGAGTGGCCTCATCGTGGCAGCAGAGGAGGCAGTAGACATACACATCAGAGTGGAAATGGGGAGTGAAATTAAAATGATTAGCCACCAGGAAATGCTGCCTGTTGTGGACAGGCAACTTGACTCTGATGCGTTACAACCAACACAGTTGTGCACAATGAAGTCTGAACAGTCATAGAGACTATTGTGTTTAACAGTACTTCAGAATGCAAGTACTGTTAACAATATTCTTTCTCAAGCAGGCTCTGGCTACAACATTTATTTTTATTGACACTGTAAATAAAAAAAATGTGCATGAACACATTCAAACCTCTGTGCTGGGGCCACACTGTCAAAAATGAACTAACAACATCAACTGGCAGACAGCTACTCATTTCCCACCTATCTGGGAGCCTAATGCAAGCTAATAAAAATAATTGCAGCATCCACAATCTGTGATGAGATAATTAATCTTAGCCAGGATGGAAGAGTGGGTCAGGGTTTCATCTCAGTGCTCCTGGGCCAAGCGGGATCAGGCAGCAGTCCCTTTGATTCCTGCTTAGTATGCAGGCATAGACATCGAGTTGAGGCAGGTCAAGACTGGCAGAAATCATGCAATGGTTGAATATTCATTGTCTGAGCGCAAAGGGGAGAAATGGCCACTTGTGGGCGCCACTTGAGAGCCTCTGGTAGTATTCACGTAGCTACTTTGGAGGAGCAGCGAAACCGAAGATGAGAAAAGAATTAAAACTCAGCAAATCTCCGAAGGCCAGTATGCAAAGGCATTTTGATTTCTCCATCTATATTCTGAAAAGGTAACATTTGAATGTCAGACAGCCATTATTCTCTTGGTGCCTGTGGTGTCTGAGGTAATCAACATTGTTCATCATGAACATAAGTAATTTGGACTCAGAAGCTAGAAGCAGGATGCAGAGGAATTGCGGGGGGTGGGGGGCGGGTGAGGCGAGCAAAGCTAATAATCTGGAAGACTGCCCAAGAAATACAGTGTTTACAGAACAGCTGCATAAATGAAAAACTAAATTCAATCTGGTAAAAATTTAGGTGGTTTATTTTGGGGGGAGCATCGATACAAACAGTCGAAGCAGGAATGAGCCATTCAGCCCCTTGAGCCTGCTCTGTATTTTAATAAGATTAGAATTAATCTAATTGTTCCACAGTTCTGTCTGTTGACAATAAGCTTCTATCTTTTGTTCACAAAGACCCAGTGCCTTAAAATATTTAAAGCGGTCCCCTCTTACCTCTTCTCTTCTCCTTACTTGCTTGTCACATTCCTCTGGTGTCCCTTCTCCTTCCTTTTCACCCATGGTCCACACTCCTCTCCTATCAGATTCCATCTTCTTCAGCCCTTTACCTGCTCTACCTATTGCTTCCCAGCTTCTCAGTTTATTCCCCCTCCTCCATCCACCAGGCTTCACCTATCATCTCCTAGCTTGTACTCCTACCCCTCTGCCCACATTCTTATTCTGGCTGCTTCCCCCTTCCTTTCCAGTCCTGATGAAGGATCCAAAACATCGATTGTTTATTCCAGGGGTGTCAAACTCATTTTAGGTCACGGGCCGGATTGAGCAAAATGCAGCTTCATGCGGGCCGGATCAGTCGGACGCGTGCGAACGCAGCTTTCGTTGCCTCCGTTTTTTCAGCCTGCTCTCATGTGTCTCAGTCTCTGCTATAACTACAAAGTGTTTCACTTTACAAATTCCGTTTCTTATGAAGAAGACTGCCGAGCAAGACTGCCGAATAAACACTAAAAACCCTGAAAACTTGGTACCTGAATAAACTCAGCATTAGCCATATCATACACCATAGGCGCTTCGATTACTGGGGCCAGCTTTAATAGTAATTAGATATTATCTTGCGGGCCAAAGATAATTCCACCGTGGGCCGGATTTGGCCCGCGGGCCTTGAGTTTGACATATATGGTTTATTCCTTTCCATAAATGCTACCTGGCCTGCTGAGTTCCTTCAGCTTTTGGTGTGTGTTGCTCCAAATGTTTAAAGACACTGCATTCACTATCCTTTAACGAAGAGGGTTTGAAAGACTCATGGCACACAATAGGAAAAAATTCTTTCCGTCTCAAACTTGAATGGTCCCTGGTTCTAGATTCATCTTCTCTCTGCTGGTATAGAACCTCAGGCTCTTACAGGTTCCAAACAAGTTCTCTCTCATTTTTCTGTGCTCCAGCAGATAAATGCCTAATGAGAATAAGGAAACCACTAACCTTGAAATGTAAGAAACCCTAAAAGTGACAGAAGAGCAGTATATAAACAACCCAGCACAAAAATGTAGACATTGAAATCAAAATAGTGAATGTTGTTTCTGGAAGAATAGAACACAGTAGCAGAGAGATGTCATTCGATTTACATAGACTCTTATTTAGATTTCACTTATACATTTCTTGTTCAATGCCCACAAAGAATAAATTGAAATTGAACAAGATAAAAGAAAGAAAATTAATGGAATTGAGAGGAAAACAACTGGAAAAATATATACAGTCTGAAGCTCTTTCTTCAAGAAAAGAGATTTGGTGGAGGTCTTTCAGATGATATAGAATTTACTTTTATTCAGTGAGTTGTCATGAAATAGAGTTTTTCTCCGAGGATCATTATTTTCTTTTGTTGGGGAGGCTTGTGAGTACCAAGGGTGATATCATCTGGAGCTTAGCTCCCAGTAGGGTCACGCATGCTTCAAGGGGTTGCTTCTAGATAAACAGAGATCCAACCAGGACCTCAACGAAGGAGCTGGTGGAAGATGATGACACATCATAACAGCAGTGAAATGGAGGCAGGCTGCAGCAGTGAAGGGTCCCCAGTCATCTTACATTCCATGCCACTGGACCCTGACCCTAATCTGTCAAGGACTGTGTGGTGGCTGCCCACGTTAAACACAGTCACACACAGGCATTCTCTATTAAGAGAATAACACCTAAGTAGAACATCATTCTTGACTCAAGTGATTGCATTACTTAGTTGCGTTCGAACGGATATTGCATTAAAAATGTTCTATGAGGAAAGCAAAGGAGAATCACTAATGAGCTATCTCTTTCAAAGAGACATCAGAGACCAAATGGATTCCTATATTGTTGTCATTCTTTGATCAATAATTCAGTGATTTCCCAGGGTTTCTTTCTGAACAATATGAAGGTTCAGCTTGGAATCTGTTTTCTGTAATTAATAGTTAAAGAAAAGGAATACACATAAATCACATAATAATATTCCATCAATAGGATCAATGAGATCTAAAGGAACACACACAAAATGCTGGAGGAACTCAGCAGGTCAGGCAGCATCTATGGAAATGAATAACCAGTCAGCACTTTTGGCCGACACACCTCTTCGGGACTGGAAAGGAACGGGGAAGACAGCAGAATAAAAAGTTGGGGGGAAGGGAAGAAGGAGGACAGCAAGAAGGTGACAGGTGAAGCCAAGTGTGTGGGAAAAGCAAAGGGCTGGGGAAAAATCAATCTAATGGGAGAGGAGAGTGGACCATTGGAGAAAGAGAAGAAGGAGGGACACCAGGGGGAGAAGATAGGCAGCTGAAGAGAGGCAAGAGACCAGCACAGGGAATGGAAGAAGATGGAAGGGGGAGGAAATAAAATATTTGGTAGAAGGAGAAGTCGGTGTTCATGACATCTGGTTGGAGGCTACCCAGATGGATTATGAGGTATTGCTCTTCCACCCTGAGCGTGGCATCATTGTGGCACCGGAGTAGAGCATTGACCTATGTGTCTAAATGGGAATGTAAATAGGAATTAAAATCGATGACTACCGAGAAATTGTACTTCTGGCTAATGGAGCGGAGCTCTCACCGATGTAAAGAAGACCACATCAGAAGCACAGAATACAATAGATGGCCACTCCAGATTCACAGGTGAAGTGTTCCCTCACCTGTTTAAAGTCTGAATGGAGGAGAAGGAGGAGGTGAATGAGCAGGTGTAGCACTTTGTCCACTTGCAGTGATAAGTGCCCGGAAGGCCCACCAGCCTCTGCATCCAGCACATAATTATCCACAACTTCCGCCATCTCCAACGGGGTCACGTTTGGTGCATGGCCAAGTGGTTAAGACATTGGACTAGCGATCTGAAGGTCGAGAGTTCGAGCCCCAGCAGAGGCAGCGTGTTGTATCCTTGAACAAGGCACTTAACCACACGCTGCTCCAGTCCACCCAGCTGAAAATGGGTACCGGCAAAATGCTGGGGGTTAACCTCGCGATAGACTGGCGTCCCATCCGGGGGGGGGGGGGGGGGGTGTGGAGTCTCGTACTCTCAGTTGCTTCACGCCACGGAAACTGGCATAAGCACCGGCCTGGTGAGCCTGTAAGGCTCGGGACAGACTTTAACTTTTAACAACGGGATCACACCACCAAGCACCTTTCCCGTCCCGTCACTTCCTGCTTTCTGCAGGGATCACTCCCTATGCGACTCCTTTGTCCATTCATCGCTCCCCACTGATCTCTCTCAGAGTACTTATCCTTGCAATCGAAACAAGTGCTACACCTGCCTGTACACCTCCTCCCAGACTACCATTCAGAGCCCCAAACTGTCCTTCCAGATGAGATGATACTGCACCTGTGAATCTGTTGGGGTCATATACTGTGTTCAGCGCTGCCGGTGTGGCTTCCTGTGTATCAGTGAGCCCCGACATAGATTGGGAGACCGCTTCACTAAGCACCTATGCCAGAAGAAGTGGGATCTCCCGGGTGGCCACCAATTTTAATCCCACTTCCCATTCCCATTCTGATGTGTCAATCCATGGCCTCCCTCTACTGTCATGATGAGGCCACACTTAGGTTGGAGGAACAACAACATATTTTCCCTCTGGGTAGCATCCAACCTGACTGCATGAACACTGATTTCTCAAACTTCTGGTAATGGCTCTCCTGCCCACCCTCTCCTTCACCATTCCCCATCGCTTTTTCCCTCTATCACCTTATCTCCTTGCCTCCCTCTGGTTCTCCTTCCCTTTATCCCATGGCCTTCTGTCCTCTCCTGTCAGATTCCCCCTTCTCCAGCCCTGTATCTCTTTCACCAATCAACTTCCCAGCTCTTTACTTCACCATCACCCCCCTCCCAGATTCATCAATCACCTTGTGTTTCTCCCACTCCTCCCTCCACCTTTTAACTCTACTCCTCATCTTTTTATTTCTCCAGTCCTGCTCAAGGGTCTCTGCCCAAAACGTCAACTGTTTATTCATTCCCATAGATGCTGCCTGGCCTGCTGAGTTCCTCTAGCATTTTGTGTGTAGTGCCAGTAGGGACATTAGTGGGGAGAGACAAATGGGGGAGTGATCCTTGTGAAAGGCAGGGAGTGGGGGAGGTGGAGATAAAGATGTGTTTGGTGGTAGGATCTGGTACAGAGCAGACTCGATGGGCCGAATGGCCGACTTCTGCTCCTTTGTCTTATGGATCCCTTTGGAGGTGGCAGAATTTGTGGAGGATGTTGTGTTGGATGCAGAGGCTCCTGGGGTGGTAGTTTAGGACAAGAGAAACTCCATCCCGGTTAAGGTGGCGGGAGAATGAGGGTATCCAGGAAATGGAGGAGATGCAGGTGAGGGCAGTATCCATTGTGGAAGAAGGGAAACCCGCTCTTTGAAGAAGGAGGACATCTCCGATGCCCTGGAAAGAAAAGTCTCATCCTGGAAACAATTATGGTGGAAACAAAGGAACTGAGAAAAGGGAATAGCATTTTTTACACTAGACAGGGTAGGAAGAGGTATAGTCCAGGTAACCATGGGAATCCATAAGTTTTTTAAAATGTCAAAGGTAGGCAGTTTGTCTCCAGAGATGGAGACCGAGAGATCGAGAATGGTGGCGGGTGGGGGGGGGGGGGGGGGGGGAGTGAGAGAGGTGTTAGAAATGGACCAAGTGAATTTGAGGGCAGGGTGGAAATTGGAGGGAAAGTTGACAAAGTTGATGAGCTCAACATGGGTACATGAAGCAGCACCAATGCAGTTCTCAATGAGGAGAAGGAAGAGTTTAAAAGCATTACCAGTGAAGACTTGAAGCATGGACTGTTCCACATAGTTAACAAAGGCACAGTTAGGTCCTATGCAGGTACCCATGGCTATACCTTAAGTCTGGAGAAAGTGGGAGGAGCTGAAGGAGAAATTGTCGACATTTTGGGTCGAGACCCTTCCTCAGAACTGGCCTGATGAAGGGTCTTGGCCCGAAACTTTGACTGTTTATTCTTTTCCATAGATGCTGCCTGGCCTGTTGAGTTCCTTCAGCATTGTGGGTATTTGTTGCTTGGATTTCCAGCACCTACAAGTTTTCTTTTATTCGTGAAGAGAAATTTTTTGAGGGTGAGGACCAGTTTTCTGCCAGAAAGGCAGGAGGAGGAGGGTGAACTGGTTGAGAAAGAAATGAGGAGCTTTGAGGGCTTCTTGATCAGGGATGGAAGTGTAAAGGGACTGGACATCCATGGAGAAAATGAGGCAGGCAGAGCTAGAGAATTTAAAGTTGTTGAGGAGATCGAGAGCATCAGAATCAGAATCAGGTTTAGTATCACCAGCATGTGACGTGAAATGTGTTAGCAGCAGCAGTTTAATGCAATACATAATCTCGCAGAAAGAGAAAATAATAATAAATAATATAAAACATAATAATAAAGGTCATATGGTTAAGGCTGAGTGGCAAACTTTGGTGACCATCCGAAGAAGGATCGACACAGGTAATGACATTTTAACATCAACAAGGATAGAGGGAAGAGGTACGGTTTGGTGTCTATAGGAATTCAAACATGAGATAGAACACAGGCACAAGATAGGAAGTTAACTGGTTGAGGTGATACTTAGTAATATACTAAGTAGTGTGTGATTATTACCTCCGTGTGAATTGATAAATGCTCTGAGATTGTGTAGAGTTTGGTGTTGCAATTGATGTTTAATGAGATATATAATGAAATGTATTTATGGTTATGCATTGTTAAGCAATGATTATAGTCGAGGATATGAGAACAGTTAACAGATTGGAGAAGTGATCATTGGGAATATCAGTATCCGAAATGGATGTTTTAGGTACATTAAATTTAGCTCATATGTAGTGCATTAGCTGGAAAGACTAAGAGAGTGAACAAAGTTATTTTTGGTTATATTTATAAATTGTATACATTGTGTATTATAAATGTTTCTGAATAATTACTGCCACAATTTCACAAATGTAAAGTTAACCAAGTCAAGTCAATGTCAAGTCACTTTTATTGTCATTTCGACCATAACTGCTGGTATAGCACATAGTAAAAATGAGACAACATTTTTCAGGACCATGGTGTTACATGACACAATACAAAAACTAGAGAGAACTACATAAAAAACAACATAGAGAAAGCTACACTAGACTACAGACCTACACAGGACTGCATAAAGTGCACAAAAACAGTGCAGGCATTTCAATAAATAATAAACAGGACAATAGGGCAAAGCGTCACTCCAGGCTCTGGGTACTGAGGAGTCTGATAGCTTGGGGAAAGAAACTGTTACATAGTCTGGTCGTGAGAGCCCGAATGCTTCGGAGCCTTTTCCCAGATGGCAAGAGGGAGAAGAGTTTGTATGAGGGGTGTGTGGGGTTCTTCATAATGCTGTTTCCTTTGCGGATGCAGCGTGTAGTGTAAGTGTCCATAATGGCAGGAAGAGAGACCCCGATGATCTTCTCAGCTGACCTCACTATCCACTGCAGGGTCTTGCGATCTGAGATGGTGCAATTTCCGAACCAGGCAGTGATGCAGCCGCTCAGGATGCTCTCAATACAACCCCTGTAGAATGTGATGAGGATGGGGGGTGGGAGATGGACTTTCCTTAGCCTTCGCAGAAAGTAGGGACGCTGCTGGGCTTTCTTTGCTATGGAGCTGGTGTTGAGGGACCAGGTGAGATTCTCCACCAGGTGAACACCAAGAAATTTGGTGCTCTTAAGGATCTCTACCGAGGAGCGGTTGATGTTCAGTGGGGAGTGGTCGCTCTGTGCCCTCCTGAAGTCAACAACCATCTCTTTTGTTTTGTTCACATTAAGAGACAGGTTGTTGGCTCTGCACCAGTCCATTAGCCGCTGCACCTCCTTTCTGTAAGCTGACTCGTCGTTCTTGCTGATGAGACCCACCACGATCATGTCATCAGAGAACTTGATGATGTGGTTCGAGCTGTGTGTTGCAGCACAGTCGTGGGTCAGCAGAGTGAACAGCAGTAGACTGAGCACGCAGCCCTGGGAAGCCCCAGTGCTCAGTGTGATGATGTTGGAGATGCTGCCTCTGATCCGGACTGATTGAGGTCTCCCAGTCATGAAGTCTAGGATCCAGTTGCAGAGGGAGGTTTTCATTAGTGGAGTGTAATGAATGTAGATAGCTGATGGCTTGCATGGGCTTCTTACTTTTTCAAAGGTAAGCAGTGTTCTTTATGTGAGTGTGAATGCGGCTTTAAATATTCTATGTACTTTGTAGTGTAATTTTTGATGCATCATTGCACCAATGACTACTTTCAAAACTAGGTGGTTTCAGATAGGTTTTCTTGTAAATTGCCTTGGTGAACAACAGCTCCAAAACTTTATAGACACCATAGCAATGGCTTGAAAAAATAAAGGAACACCTACTTGTCCACTCAAAACAGTCAAAAGGTATTTATTGAGGGAAATGTGATTCACGGTCTGCACTATAAATTGGGTTAGTGATTACTTCAAACCTTCTCCCGTTACCCTGATCACAGCCAGAACTCCTGGCTATATTTTGTTTGACATTTAGTAAAATACAGCTAATAAACATGTAACACTGCTTTATAGTGCCTTCAGTCAGCGATCGAGGTTCAATTCCTGTCACTCTCTGTAAGAAGTTTATACATTCTCCCTGTGACTCTTTGGGTTTCCTCCCACATTCCAAAGGCGTACTGGTTAGGGTTAATAAATTATGGCATGCTATGTTGGCACTGGGAGCTTGGCCACACTTATGGGCAGATCCCAGCCCATCCTCTGTGTTAGTCCTTAACACAACGTATTTCACTGTATTTTTCGATGTTTTGATGTACATGAGGCAAGTAAAGATAATCTTTAAATTGCTTACAATGCAAGGGGATTACAGTGATCTTTCTCAATCTCTAAATTATTGGCTGATAGGAACGCAAGATGGAAATGAGGATGCTGACAACCTACAACAACACACACAAAATGCTGGTGGAACACAGCAGGCCAGGCAGCATCTATAGGGAGAAGTGCTGTCGACGTTTCAGGCCTGGCCTGCTGTGTTCCACCAGCATTTTGTATGTGTTGTTGTTTGAATTTCCAGCATCTGCAGATTTCCTCGTGTTTGCTGACAACCTACCTCTGGTTTACTCCAGTACGTCAGACACTCAATTAAAGGAACATGATTTAAAGAAATCCTGCTTATCCCAGATTAGCCTGGTCATACTTTACTGATCAGAAATATTTTATGAAAGGGCCTTACTGTTCCCACAAAAAATTCCCAATGGTTAAGTGATTAATGCTGGATCGCCATTTCCCTGTGTAGGGCCTAACTTTTTATTGTATAGATATCTTTATTGAAGCAAAAAAAACCATATTTTTATAAACAGATGCACATAAGAAAAAAACAAACAAAAAACAGACGAAGTACTCCCTCCCACCCCTCCCCCACCACAACCCTGGTATGGTAAAAATTTCTTCCTCGTTCACAATTGAAAAATAGCAAAAATAAAGTTCGATCAAGTAAGGTATGAGGTCCTAATGGGTATTAATAAAGTGTATATTGCTACACTAAGCAGATAGTAGGAGCACGGGAAGACAGGTATCCATACTAATTCAGTAGCCGAGGAGCTGTAATGATGGTAATAAGGCCAAAAAGGAGCCCCATATTTTTTCATATGTTGCTGGTTTCCTCCTCACACTATACAAGATCTTTTCAGGTTTACTACAGGATGTTAACTCGTTTAACCACTGCCTGTGTGAGGGAGGAAATTCAGATTTCCAGTTTTGTAGGATACACTTTTTCCCGGCTGTAACCGCAAGCAATATAAAGCATTTTTTTTTTTATTGTAGTTCACATTAAGACCTTGTAGATCTCCCAAAATCCAGACCCTAGGATCAACTGAAATTGTGGTTTTTATAGTATCTGAGGTTATTCTAACAATGTATTTCCAAAAGTCTTCCAGATAAGAGCAATTCCAAAGCATATGAAGTAAGTCTCCGTCACATTTACATCTCTGACAATTGGGAGAGGTGTTATGGTATATTTTGTGCAGTCTTTGTGGGGTGTAGTAGGTTCTGTTAAAGATATTAAACTGTATTTATTTATGTTTAGTTGAAATTAATACAGTTTAAGATATTTGAAGGATATTACACCAATCAGCATCATTGTAATTGCATTCAAGATCTGATATGTAGGGCCTAAGTTGCGGCATTTACTAAGAATAGTGTAAAACTACAAAAATTATGGTGCCTATCTCTCTTGAATTTAAGTCACTTCAAGAGGCAGGTGAAGGGGTGGGGAGAGAATTTACTCTCTTCTCACCCCACATAAGATGTTTGGCAAACATTTCCAAAACCTGCTACCCATGCCAACTTGAGGCCTACTTCTCAAATATTAGGTGAGGTTTAAAATGGCCACCTGATATTCTCTGCCAAGCAGACAAGGTCTTACCTTAAATGCTCAAATTAGTATTTTTTCGTCAATCCAGATTTCTGATGCAATGTTGACGTTTTTCAACCCAAGGAAGAATCCTTTCAGTTAAACAACATTGAAAAGTGGGACTAATGACCACTGTGGGACGACCCACCCATCGACCTATCTGTTTCCAATCACTTTGGCTGTCCTTCCAACAAGCCCTATGTAGTCGTTCCTTTGCCAAGTCCCATGGTGTACAAATCTCCTGCAGTTAGCTTGCCGCTCATCTTTAGGCATATACTTTCATGCCTCATTTCACAATCACTAGATATCCTACCCTCCTCCCACTTCCACAGCAAGCTGCTTAAGCAGCAACATCGAGCAGTAATAGTGCATCCATCAAATCTAATTAATCGTGCTATGAAAGTGCTTCTAGTCTCCTACAGTTGCTATTAGATGGCATTGAGCTGAAAGGGAAACTCCAAACATGATGGACTTTTAATCAGTTGTTTAGCCTCTATTGAAGTGGTTGGTGACAAGTACAATGACTAAGCACATGGACGATCATTTAGAAATGCAGATTATCTGCCGATTAAAAACCTGTGTAGCTCATATTCTGCTGATTTCAGTGGGTTTTTAGATCAGATGCTATTAGTAATGAGCTGATGATCTGAATGATCTTCAGCTGTTTCAACGACCTTCCTTCCATTGTAGGTTCTGTTGTGGGATGTTTGCTGATTATTGCACGATGTTCGGTTTTATTCACAGCTCCTCGACAAATGAAGCAGTTCTTGCAGCACGATCAAGGCAGTACTCAGGCATGAGCTGATATACAGCAGTTGATATTGGTGCCACAAAATCAGAGTGTAGAGGTTTAAGGTTAAGCTTAAGATGTTTAGAAGGGATCTGAGGAAGAGTTTTTATTCACAGAGAGTATGATTGGGATCTGGAATTCAGTGTCTGAGGGGATCGTGGAGGCAGAGACTCCACAATATTTAAGAAATATCTAGATGAGAATTTGAATCACCAAGACACCAAAGACTTATTGATGAAGTTTTAATTAAAAGGATTAATGTAGATGCTCCTTGTTGATCTGCTCGAACATTTGGCTCTGTGACTCCATGCCAACATGTCAAGCAATGATCATCTCCAGTGAGAGGGTTTAACCACCTACCTTTGACATGCAGTGGCACTGTGGGAGTACCTTCACCAGAAGAGCCAGAACAGTTCAAGAAGGCAGATCACCAATATTTTATCAAGGGCATTTAAGGATAGGCAAAAAATGCTGGTCTTGCTCATGATGCCCAGGTGCTGAAAGTAAATAAAGAAAAAATAGATTGATGTTGAAAATCTATTCTTTGCAGTTCTTCACTACTTCCTCTGCACTCAACAAGGATGCTGAATTTAAATTAATTTAATTTAAAATCAATACAATTCAATTTGAATTCCATTACATCTAAATTTAAAAACTGGTTAATTTGCAGGACCCTGGAGTAAAAGCTGAGGAAGGAGATGAACAAGATTGTCCTAACAAACTCGATGGGCTGAATTCCCTCCTTAGATGGTGCAACAAATCTATGTTTCTATGAAGGTTATTCAAATTAAAATGATAGGTTTCCTGATTGCACTTTTAAGGGAATGTTTTTAAAGTTGTTGAACGATTGCCTGTTTACTGAACCAATTGCAATGGATCTGGTTTAATTAAAAAGTAGTAATAGCCTTCCTAAGAGAGTGGTTTTATTAAAGATTCATAATTCCATTTCACCAGGAAGTATTGTCAATTAGAAAGAATGTTAAGAAAACACACAAAGATTTTTCCTTCATTAATTAAGTAAGCAAGGTAAATTAAAGCAATCACGACTTTCACAGAACAGTCAGCGGGGGAACAGGCATTTTGGCCAACCATGTCTGTGGCATCTCTGGTGCCAGTCAAACTAATCCCATTAGCCAGCACATGGTATGTCTCGTTCTATTTCTTTCCTGTTCATATGTCTCTCTTAAGAGTTTCTATCATATCTGGTTCCTCCTCAACAAAACCTCCCAGTGTTAAAAATAAACCTGCTTTACAAATTTCCTTTTAACTTCCCACATACCACCTTAAACCCATTGCTTCTAGTATTTGACTTTTGATATCTACATTCACAAGCTGCTGCCTGACTTGCAAACCATTCTGGGAATACAAACTAAGAACGCTGGAACGTTTACTTTGCTTCTTCCTTCATCGACATTTGCAATATTTTCTATGTTTATTTTGCAATATGTTCTATGTTTATTTCAGATTTCTTGACGTTACAGTTTCAGACACACCTCCTTGCTGACTTTCATCCTATTGATTGTATGGTACACCAGCTTTTGAGTTTGTAAAGCTGGTGGTAGCGAAGGATGTTAGGAATGGCGAAGGTGGAGTGCCTTGGGTGGGCCAGGTAGTAGAGAAGGAGTGCTGTGGTGGGAGTTGGCATGGGTGCAGACATAGACACACCTGAGATACTAGGCAAGGTCATTTGATTCTAAACTACTGGTTTATTGAACATTACAGAATGGCTTCCTGGTGTTTCCTGCTCCTTTGTCTCTTCTTCCCCCTTTTCCCAACTTTGATTCCCCTTTCCCTGCCTCCTTTCTGCTCTCTATCTACAATAGAGAACCAAATCAGAATTAGGTTTATCATCACTCACATATGTCATGAAATATGTTTCTTTTTGCTGCAGCGCAATACATAAAATTAATACAGTACTGTGCAAATGTCTTAGGCACCCCAGCTAAGATTCTTCATCCAAGCTAATTCTAGTCACTGGCAGACAACCAGAAATGGCCTATTTTATTCCTACTCACTGCATCCTGCCTGTCATCCTTTCCTCTATCCATGCCAGTATCTTTCCTGTAACACCATAGGATTTACCTTGTTAAGCAGCCTCATGTGAGGCACCTTATCAAATATCTTCTGAAAATCTAAGTAAATGACATCCATTGCCTCTCCTTTGTTGGCCCTGCTTGGTACTTCTTTGAATAATTCTAACAGATTTGTCAGGCAAGATTTCCCTTCACAGAAACCATGACTTATTTTATCATGACTTTCCAAGTACCCCAAAACCTTGTCCTTAATAATGGACTCCAACACTTTCCAGACCACTGAGGTTAGGCTAACTGGCGTATGATTTCCTCACTTTTGTCTTCCTCCGTTCTTAAAGAGCAGAGTGACATCTGCAATTTTCCAGTCCTCTGGGATTATGCCAAACTCCATTGAAAAATCATGACCAATACGTTCATTATCTCTTCAGCAATTTCTTTCAGGACTCTGGAATGTAGTCCATCTGGCCCAGGAGCCTTATCCACCTTAAGACCTTTGAATTTGCCTCGCACATTTTTTCTTTGTAATATCAATGGCACTCACTCCTGCTCCCTGACGTTCGCAGACTTCTGGAATATAGTTAGTATCTTCAACAGTAAAGACTGAAGCAAAGTACTTGTTAAGTTCATCTGCCATTTCTTTGTCCCCCATTACTACCTCACCAACATCATATTCCAGTGGTTCAATATTAACTCTCATCTCCCTTTTATTCTTTATATAACTGAGAAACACTTAGTATCCTTACAGTGGACTGGAAAAGTTTGAGCATGTAGATATTAAGAAAGAGGATGTGCTGGAGCTTTTGGAAAGCATCAAGTCACCAGGACCGGTCAAGATGATCCCAGGCTAGTGTAGGAGGCAAGGGAATAGATTGCTGAACCTCTGGCGATGATCTTTGCATCATCAATGGGGACGGGAGAGGTTCTGGAGGATTGGAGGGCTGCAGATGTTGTTCCATTATTCAAGAAAGGGAGTAGAGATAGCCCAGGAAATTATAGACCAGTGAGTCATACCTCAGTGGTGGTTGGTAAGTTGATGGAGAAGATCCTGAGAGGCTGGATTTATGAACATTTGGAGAGGCATAATATGATAAGGAATAGTCAGCATGGTCTTGTCAAAGGCAGGTCGTGCCTTATGAGCCTGATTGAAGTTTTTGAGGATGTGCTTAAAAACATTGATGAAGGTAGAGCAGTAGGCAAGGCATTTGGTAAGGTACCCCATGCAAAGCTTATTGAGAAAGTAAGGAGGCATGGTATCCAAGGGGACATTGCTTTGTAGATCCAGTACTGGCTTGCCCACAGAAGGGGAAGTTCGTGGGACCAATGACGTAGATAGGAAGAAGGAGGAGGTCCTGCAGAGAGAGTTTAGGGAGTTAGATGCAAAGTTGAAGGACAGGACCTCCAGGGTTGTAATCTCAGGACTGCTGCCTGTGCCATGTACTAGTGAGGCTAGAAATAGGAAGATAATGTAGCTAAATATGTGGCTGAGGAGTTGGTACAGGAGGGAGGGCTTCATGTTTCTGGACAATTGGGCCTTGTTCCAGGGAAGGTGTGACCTGTTCCGACAGGACGGGTTACACTTGAACTGGAGGGGGACTAATATCCTTGCGGGAAAGTTTGCTAGTGCTGCTCCAGGGGGTTTTTAACTAGATTTTCAGGGGGAGGGGGACCACAGTGTTAGAGCAGATAGTGAGGTGGAGGAGGATAAAGGTCATGCAAGAACTGCAAGTATAGTGCATGGAGTGCCAGATCTAACATATAAAGAGGCTTTGAGGAAAGAGAAGCAGAATAAAGGGTATAAAGGTAGTAAGGTAGAAGGGCTAAAGTGTGTGTACTTCAATGCAAGAAGCATCAGGAACAAAGGTGATGAACTGAGAGCTTGGATACATATATGGAATTATGATGTAGTGGCCATTACGGAGACTTGGCTGGCACCAGGGCTGGAATGGATTCTCAATATTCCTGGATTTCAGTGCTTTAAAAGTGATAGAGAGGGGGGGAAAGGGGAGGAGGGGTGGCATTACTGATCAGGGATACTATTACAGCTGCAGAAAGGGTGGGTAATATAGCAGGATCCTCTTTTGAGTCAGTATGGGTGGAAGTCAGGAACAGGAAGGGAGCAGTTACTCTATTGGGAGTATTCTATAGGCCCCCTGGTAGCAGCAGAGACAGCGAGGAGCAGATTGGGAGGCAGACTTTGGAAAAGTGCAAAAAAAACAGGGTTGTTATCATGGGTGACTTTAACTTCCCTAATATTAATTGGCACCTGATTAGTTCCAATGGTTTAAACGGGGCAGAGTTTATTAAGTGTGTCCAGGATGGATTCCTGTCACAGTATGTTGACAGGCTGACTAGGGGGAATGCCATACTAGATCCAATATTAGGTAACGAACTGGGTCAGGTCACAGATCTCTCAGTGGGTGAGCATCTGGGGGACAGTGACCACTGCTCCCTGGCCTTTAGCATTATCATGGAAAAGGATAGGATCAGAGAGGACAGGAAAATTTTTAATTGGGGAAGGGCAAATTATGAGGTTATAAGGCTAGAACTTGTGGGTGTGAATTGGGATGATGTTTTTGCAGGGAAATGTGCTATGGACATGTGATCGATGTTTAAGGATCTCTTGCAGGACATTAGGGATAAATTTGTCCTAGTGAGGAAGATAAAGAATGGTAGGGTGAAGGAACCATGGGTGACAAGTGAGGTGGAAAATCTGGTCAGGTGGAAGAAGGCAGCATACACGAGGTTTAGGAAGCAAGGATCAGATGTGTCTATTGAGGAATATAGGGTAGCAAGAAAGGAGGTTAAGAAGGGGCAGAGGAGAGCAAGAAGGGGGCATGAGAAGGCCTTGGCAAGTAGGGTAAAGGAAAACCCCAAGGCATTCTTCAATTATGTGAAGAACAAAAGGATGACAAGAGTGAAGGCAGGACTGATTAGAGATAAAGGTGGGAAGATGTGCCTGGAGGTTGTGGAAGTGAGCAAGATCCTCAATGAATACGTCTCTTCGATATTCCCCAATGAGAGGGAACTTGATGACAGTGAGGACAGTATGAGTGAGATTGATGTTCTGGAGCATGTTGATATTAAGGAAGAGGAGGTGTTGGAGTTGTTAAAATACATTAGGGCGGATAAGTCTTCGGGGCCTGATGGAATATTCCCCAGGCTATTCCATGAGGCAAGGGAAGAGATCGCTGAGCCTCTGGCTAGGATCTTTATGTCCTCATTGTCCACAGGAATGGTACCGGAGGATTGGAGGGAGACGAATGTTGTCCCCTTGTTCAAAAAAAGTAGTAGGGATAGTCTGGGTAATTATAGACCAGTGAGCCTTACATCTGTGGTGGGAAAGCTGTTGGAAAAGATTCTTAGAGATAGGATCTATGGGCATTTAGAGAATCATGGTCTAATCAGGGACAATCAGCATGGCTTTGTGAAGGGCAGATAGTGTCGAACAAGTCTGATAGAGTTCTTTGAGGAGGTGACTAGGCATATAGATGAGGGTAGTGCAGTGGATGTGATCTACATGGATTTTAGTAAGGCATTTGACAAGGTTCCATGCGGTAGGCTTATTCAGAAAGTCAGAAGACATGGGATCCAGGGAAGTTTGACCAAGTGGATTCAGAATTGGCTTGCCTGCAGAAAGCAGAGGGCCGTGGTGGAGGGAGTACATTTGGATTGGAGGGCTGTGACTAGTGGTGTCCCACAAGGATTGGTTCTGGGACCTCTACTTTTCATGATTTTTATTAACGACCTGGATGTGGGGATAGAAGGGTGAGTTGGCAAGTTTGCAGACAACACAAAGGTTAGTGGTGTTGTGGATAGCGTAGAGGATTGTCGAAGATTGCAGAGAGACATTGATAGGATGCAGAAGTGGGCTGAGAAGTGGTAGATGGAATTCAACCCAGAGAAGTGTGAGGTGGTGCACTTTGGAAGGACAAACTCCAAGGCAGAGTACAAAGTAAATGGCAGGATACTTGGTAGTGTGGAGGAGCAGAGGGATCTGGGGGTACATGTCCACAGATTCCTGAAAGTTGCCTCACAGGTAGATAGGGTGGAGGCGGATACGATAGGGTATTTTAAGAGACTCCTGGACAGGTACATTGAGCTTAGAAAAATAGAGGGCTCTGGGTAACCCTAGATAATTTCTCAGGTAAGGACATGTTCGGCACAGCTTTGTGGGCCAAAGGGCCTGTATTGTGCTGCAGACTTTCTATGTTTCTATGTTTCTATCCTGCTTTATATTATTGGCTAGTTTGCCCTCATATTTCATCTTTTCCCTTCTTATACACCTTAATCCTAATATCTCTACTATACAAAAATCTATCTAACTGTGCCTTAAGTGCATTTTATAAGATAGCCTCTCCTGCTCCCCTGGGCCAGAAATTCCATAGATTCATTAGTCTCTGGGAAAAGCAATTCCCCCTTTTCCTCCTAAATCACCTCCCCTGTCTCATGAAACTATGTCCACTATTTCAGGTGTCACTTACCAGTGGAAACAACTTACTTGCTTCTATCTTATCTGTCCCTTTCATACCTTTATGTTTCCTTAAGATCCCCTTTCATTCTTCTGAATTCCATTGAGTATAGACCCAGGCAACTCAACCTCTCCTCATAGGCTAACTGCCTCAACCCTGGGGAATAGTCAAAATGCACTCACCCTATCTATGTCCCTAATAATTTTCAAAGTTGGAAGTTCAAAGCATAGAACATAGAACATAGAACAGTACAGCACAGTACAGGCCATTTGGCCCACAATGTTGTGCCGACACTTAAACCCTGCCTCCCATATAACCCGCACCTTAATTTCCTCCATATACCTGTCTAGTCGTCTCTTAAATTTCACTAGTGTATCTGCCTCCACCACTGACTCAGGCAGTGCATTCCAAGCACCAACCACTCTCTGAGTAAAAATCTTCCTCTAATATCCCCCTTGAACTTTCCACCCCTTACCTTAAAGCCATGTCCTCTTGTATTGTGCAGAGGTGCCCTGGGGAAGAGGTGCTGGCTGTCCACTCTATGTATTCCTCTTAATATCTTGTATACCTCTATCATGTCTCCTCTCATCCTCCTTTCCTCCAAAGAGTAAAGCCCTAGTTCCTAGCAAGAGCTAGCAAAGTAAATTTATTATCAAAGCACATATCTGTCACCAAATACAATCCTGGGTTTCATTTTCTTGCATGCATAATCATTAAATCCATAATAGAATCAATGAAAGACAGCAACAACTTGGGCATTCAACCAGTGTGCAAAGACAACAAACTGTGCAAGTAAGGAAAGATATAATTAATAAATGAATACATACATGCATAAATAAATATCGACAACATGAGTTGAAGAGTCCTTGAGCGTGAGCCCGTAGGTTGTGGGAACATTTTAATGATGGGGCAAACCATGGCAGCAGTGAGAAGAAAGCATGACATCAGTTGCAGAGACCTTTGATCATGGCTTCTGCTTTCCTACAATGGTGTTCCATTTCAATGTGCGCAATGGTGTGGAGGTCGTTACCCATGATGGACTGGGTCATATCCACTAACTTTTGTAGGATTTTTCGTTCAAGGGCATTGTTGTTTCCATACCAGGCTGTGATGCAGCCAGTCAATGTACTCTCCACCACACAGCTACAGAAGTTTGTCAGAGTTTTAGATGTCATGCTGAATCTTCACAAACTCCCAAGGAAGGTCACCTCTTGGTCTGCTACGCTTCAAGAAATAAATTCCCAGCCTGTACAACTTCTCCCTATAACTCAGTCTCTCAAGTCCTGAACAGAACCCTATGAATCTTTTCTGCATTCTTTCCAGACTGATGACTGTATTCAGATCCATTTGTATTCTCCCTGTTACTAGTTCTCTCCTAACCTGCTATATCACCAACTTTTCCTAAGATCCACTCTTACTTGCCCTCCCCCTTCAATCGCCCATTCCTTGGTGAAAGCAAAACCATCTAGGGTTATTACAAGGGAACTGCATGAGCACGTGAGAGAGAATAATTGGTGAGGACATGGAGAAAATGTCAAAAATTCTGCATGAGGAACTCAGCAGGTGAAGTTCCTCCTGCAGATTGTTTGATCCAAATTCCAGCATCTGCAGTCTCTTGTATCTCCATAGGGAAATCATTGTGGGAATATGAATGGGAATGGGAATGGGATGGACAAGATTGCTCTCTAAAGAGCTGGTGTGGATGTCCTAAACCACTCTATGCCAAGCATGTTTGCAAACTCTGTTGAAAACCCTGAATAGATGATTAATCAGAAGGCAGCTTTTGTTCATTAGCATTCAGAGTGCATGAGGTATAAATGGTCAAACTGGGATTCTGTTGTGGGGCTAGACATACACAAACTCGCCAACAAGGAAAAACAAGTAAATGATGCAGAAATTTGCCTTGCACTTTCCGAGAGGGCCATAAGCAACAACAGCAATGCAGGGCAACAGAAGAAACAGGCAGTGTGAAGCAATCGAAGTACGAATGGACATGGGAGAGAAAGCAGATAGGAATCATAGTCTGCATTTTCCTCATAGCTACTGTGGGAAAGCATGCGTTCTCAAAAATGCTACACCACATCACATTCAAAAATGAAGATCAGAACTCAGGCCTGAGAACAACAAAAGCAACAGAGGAAGTAGAACAAGATAGAGACCAAGATAGCCAAAAGTGGCATGTAGTCACCAATTTACCATGAATAATTCTACAACAGGGTTCTCAGTATATCTTTAAAGATTTTAAACCTCGCGATTATTATTGCTATACCATTATTTCATTTGCTTCTACAGGCATGCTTAACTTATGATGCTTGACTGAGTTATGAATTTTTGCTTGAACTTCATTGACATATTGAAATGCTTACCTTGATTCACAAAACTATCTAGTTTGAGTTCAAGTTCGTTTATTTTGTATCTGACTGTACATATGTACAAGCAAATGAAACAAGGTCACTCCAGACCACAGTGCACCCAAAACACATATATCACACTCAGTACATAAAACAAAATGTTACCACAAATGTTAATAAAACATCATTCAAAATACATAACAAGTGTGCAATGCAGGTAAACAGTAAATAGCTTTCTCTGAGTCTTACTTCAGGGGTTGGTAAGTTGATGGAGAAGATCCTGAGGGGCAGGATTTATGAACATTTGGAGAGGTATAATATGATTAGGAATAGTCAACATGGCTTTGTCAAGGGCAGGTTGTGCCTTACGAGCCTGATTGAATTTTTTGAGGATGTAACTAAACACATTGATGAAGGTAGAGCTGTAGATGTAGTGTATATGGATTTCAGCAAGGCATTTGACAAGGTACCCCATGCAAGGCTTATTGAGAAAGTAAGGAGACATGGAATCCAAGGTGACTTTGCTTTGTGGATCCAGAACTGGCTTGCCCACAGAAGGCAAAGAGTGGTTGTAGACAGGTCATATTCTGCATGGAGGTCAGTCACCAGTGGGGTGCCTCAGGGATTTGTTCTGGGACCACTTCTCTTCGTGATTTTTATAAATGACCTGGATGAGGAAGTGGAGGGATGGGTTAGTAAATTTGCTGATGACACAAAGGTTGGAGGTGTTGTGGATAGTGTGGAGGGCTGTCAGAGGTTACAGCTGGACATTGCTAGGATGCAAAACTGGGCTGAGAAGTGGCAGGGGGAGTTCAACCCAGATAAGTGTGGTTTTGGTAGGTCAAATATGATGGCAGAATATAGTATTAATGGTAAGACTCTTGGATGTGTGGAGGGTCAGAGGGATCTTGGGGTCTGAGTCCATAGGACACTCAACACAGCTGCACAGGTTGACTCTGTGGTTAAGAAGGAGTACAGTGTAATGGCTTTCATCAATCATGGAATTGAATTTAGGAGCCGAGAGCTAATGTTGCAGCTATATAGGACCTTGGTCAGACCACACTTGGAGTACTGTGCTCAGTTCTGGTCGTCTCACTACAGGAAGGATGTGGAAGCCATAGAAAGGGTGCAGAGGAGATTTACAAGGACGTTGCCTGGACTGGGGAACATGCCTTATGGAACAGGTTGAGTGAATTCGGCCTTTTCCCTTGGAGCGACGAAAGGTGAGAGGTGACCTGATAGAGATGTATAAGATAAAGTGAGGCATTGATTGTGTGGATAGTCAGAGGCTTTTTCCCCAGGGCTGAAATGGCTGCCACAAGACAACACAGGTTTAAGGCGCTGGCGAGTAGGTACTGTTATGCCTGCAGCCCCCTCCTTTGTGAGAATCGCAAGATCACTTTTGGGTTGGGTCCGGGGACCCAGGAAATGAGAGAGAGACGTGCAGAATGCCTCGTTCCCCGGCAATGTAAAACTACGGGACATGGCCATTGTGCAAAACATTTGTGGATTGAAATACTATGCTACGTGGACACCCTCAGGCAAAGTGGGCTGGGTGAGAAAGAGATTGCATCACCCCAACCTGATTGACATCTTCGACCCTGCGAGTCAGGATAAAAGAGGGTCTGTAGGAACAGCCCCTCAGATGCACCAGAAGAAACGCTAGCGATCCCGTAATAGCAGGAACCATCTGAAGGAGGCCACGTGCGTTCAGTTCTGTTTCTTGGGACTGGTGGCTGGAACCACGGAAAACGGCTTTTAGCTAGCAACGGGGAAATCAACTCCCCCGACTCAAAGGACTGGCATCATAAAAGACCCGGGCAAGTTTAAAACCGTCTCTTTTAAACCCAAAGAGCTGCAGCTTGAATGACAGTGACTTTTATATTTCCATCGGACAATACATTATCCCCTAGACAACGATAGAGCTATTTCTTATTGATTATTATTATACCCGCGCTTTTAGAGTTAGTATTGATGAAGTATATTATCTGTATGTTTGCATTGATATTATATTGTGTCTTTTTATCAATAAATCCTTTAAAAAATAGTACCATCAGACTTCAACGGACCTCTCTATCTTTGCTGGTAAGTGACCCAGTTACGGGGTACGTAACAGTACAGAGGAGATGTCAGGGGTAAGTTTTTTACTCAGAGAGTGATGAGTGTGTGGAATGGGCTGATGGAGACAGTGGTGGAGGTGGAAACGATAGGATCTTTTAAGAGACTTTTGGATAGGTACATGGAGCTTAGAAAAATAGAGTGCTAGTGGAAATTCTAGTAATTTCTAAGGTAGGGACATGTTTTGTGGGCCGAAGGGCCTGTATAGTGCTATAGGCTCTCTATGTTTTTCTATGTCATAATGACAAGACCTCAGTGGTGACAAGGTATTCATTAGTCTGACAGCCTGAGGGAAGAAGCTGTCACTCAGTCCAGCGGTGCTAATCCTGGTGTTTCTGTACTTCCCTCCTGACGGTAGTGAGTCAAAGAGATTGTGGAATGGGTGGTAAGGACCCTCAACAATGTTTAGGGCCTTTCGTATACAACACTTCCAGAAAATGTCATAAATAAAGGGGTGGGAACCCCCCAGTGATCCTCTCAGCAGATTTTACTGTCTTCCATAGGATTTTGTCGTCCAATCGATTAACAACTGTCAGTTGCTGAGGAAAAGATGAAGTTACAATGAATAACCCCCATGCATAGGGATACATGATACACCCAGCTTTTTCAATTTACAAACATTCTGCTTTATGAAATATTTTCAGGGATAACATTGTTTCATAAACAGAAGCCACACATCCCCCCCCCACTCAAAATATTCAATGGAATTATAACAAAAAGTTATAACTCGAGGACTATCTGCATGACATTCCTTGATTCAGTAGTTTAATACAGCCATGTTACTCTTAGTGGAAGCTAACAATGCAAAAGAGAGCAAAACTGTCCAATGGTTTCAGCAATAGTAATCTCAGTATTCAATACATTTAGCACAACAGTATTATAATGGTGTTGATGATATTGGACATGGATATCTATAGATGCTATGTGGAACCGAATCCTTCGGCATTTCTTTTCTTTCCATAAGTGTCATAAGACCATAATAGAAAGTAGCAGAATTAGCCATTCAGCCCATCAAGTCTGCTCTGCCATTTCATCATGGCTGATCCAATTCCTTCTCAACCCCATTCTCCTGCTTTCACCCCGTAGCCTTTTACACCCTGATCAACTGAGAATCAATTGACATCTGCCTTAAGTACACCCAACGACCTGGTCTCCAAACTGCATGTGGCAACAAATTCCACAGATTTACCACCCTCTGGCTAAACAAGTTTGTCATCAGCCCCATTCTAAATGAACGTCCCTCTATTCTAAGACTGTGCCTTCTGGTCTTAAACACTCTCACTACAGGAAACATGCTAACCCTATACACTCTATCTAGGCCTTTTAACGTTCAATAAGTTTCAATGAGATCTCCCTCATTCTTCTAAATTCCAGTGAGTACAGGCCCAGACCTATCAAACACTCATAATACAATAATACTTTCTTTCCTGAAATCAGTCTCATGAACCTCCTCTGAAACCTCTCCAATGTCAGCACATCCTTTCTTAGATGCACTGTTCTCAATACACCAAGTGAGGCTTCATCAGTGCCTTACAAAGCCTTAGAATTACACCCTTACTTTTATATTCTAGTCCTCTCAAAATGAATGCCAACATTAACATTGCCTTCCTCACTGCTGACGCAACCTGGAAATTAACCTTTAGGGAATCCTGCATGAAGACTCCCAAGTGCCTTTGCACCTCGTATTTTTTAAATTATTCTAACTGTTTAGAAAATAGTGTAGACTTCTGTTTCTTCTATCAACGTGCATGACAATACACTTCCCAAAACTGTAATCTATCTTCCACTTCTTTACCCATTCTCCTAATCTGTCTAAGCCCTTCTGCAATCTTCCTGCTTCCTCAACACAATTTGCCCCTCCACATATCTTAATATTGTCTGCAGACTTGGCCACAAAGCCATCAATAGAGGGCTATTTCAAGAGCAAAGAAACAACTTCAGGCGAGGTCGAAGGCAACATCGGATGCTTATTCTGTCTGGGTTTGCAAGACATTACTTCCTACAAAGCGAGACCCAATAGTATGAATAATAGCGATGCTTCACTACCAGATGAACTCAATGCCTTCTATGCCTGCTTTGAAACGGAGAATATAACTACAGCTGTGAAGATCCCTGCTGCTCCCTCCCGGTGAGCCTGTGATCTCCATCTCAGAGACCAGTGTCAGGCTTTCTTTAAAGAGGGTGAACCTTTGCAAGGCAGCTGGCCCCAATAAAGTACTGGTAAAACTGAAAACTTACACTAGTCAACTGTTGGGAGTAGTCAAGGGCATTTTCAACCTCTCACTAATATGGTTGGAAGTTCCGACCTGCTTCAAAAAAGCAACAATTATACCGGTGACTAAGAAAAGTAGTGTGAGCTGCTTAATGTCTACTGTCTCACATCTGCAGTGATGAAATGCTTTGAGAGGCTGGTCTTGACTAGAATCAACACCTGTTCTGTGCAATTTGCCTATCGTCTCAATAGGTCTATGGCAGATGTGATCTCAATGGTCCTTACATGGCCTTAGATCAGCTGGACAATACAAACACCTATGTCAGGATGCTGTTCGTTGACTATAGCTCAAAGGTTAAAACCATCATTCATACAGATCGATAAGCTACAGAACCTGTGCCTCTGCACCTCTCTCTGCCATTGGATCCTTGACCTCCTAACCGGAAAACCACAACCTGTGCGGATTGGTGATAGTATCTCCTCCTCGCTGACGATCAACACTGGTGCTCCACAATGGTGTGTGCTTAGCCCATTGGTCTACTTCCTCTAAACCCATGACTGTGTGACTAGTGTGACTGTGCTCAATGCCATCTATAAATCTGCTGATGATACAACCTTTGTGGGTAGAATCTCAGATGGAGAAAAGAGGGCAAAGTGGAGCAAGATATACCAGCTAGTTGAGCGGTGTCCCAGCAACAACTTTGCACTCAATGTCAGTAAAAGAAAAGAGCTCATGGTGGACTTCAGGAAGGGTAAGACAAGGGAATATGAATCAATCCTCATAGATGGATTAGAAGTGGAGAAAGTGAGCAAATTCAAGCCCCTGGGTGTCAAGATCTCTGAGGATCTAACCTGATCCCAACATATCGATGCAACTATAAAGAAGGGAAGACAACAGTTATATAATATTAGGTGTTTGAAGAGATTTGGTTTGCCAACGAAAACAATTTAAAACTTCTACAGATGTACCGTGGAGAGCATTCTCATAGGCTGCATCACCATCTGGTATTGGGGGGCGGGGGGCATTACTGCACCAGACTGAAAATAGCTATAGAAATTTGTAAAGTCAATCAGCTCCATCTTGGACACTAGCCTCCATAGTACTCAAAACATCTTCAATGAGTGGTGCCTCAGAAAGGGGGCATTTATTGTTAGGGACCCCCATCACCCAGGACATGCCCTCTTCTCATTGTTACCTTCAGGAAGGAGGTACATTTGCCTGAAGGCATATGTTCAGCGATTCAGGAACAGCTTCTTCCCCTCTGCTATATGATTTTCAAATAGACATTGAACCCATGAACACTACCTCACTTTTTTATATAAATTATTTTTGTTTTAAACTATTTTAATCCAACTGTTTAATATGCTGTAATTGATTTACTTTTTTTTTCTTCCTATATTTTCATTGCATTGTACTGCTGCTGCTGCGTTAACAAATTTTATGTCACATGCCGGTGATAATAAACCTGATTCTGATTCTGATTCAATTCCATCATCCAAATCATTGACATATAACATAAAAAGAAACTGTCCCAACACTGACCCCTGTGGAACACCACTAGTCACTGGCAGCCAAACAGAAAATTCTCCCTTTATTCCCACTCCTTGTCTCCTGCCAATTTGCCAATCCTCTTGCCTGTAATACCATGGGCTCTTAGCTTGTTAAGCAGCCTCATGTGTGGCACCTTGTTGAAAGCCTTCTGAAAATCCAAGTACACAACATCCACTGAATCTTCTTTGTCCATCCTTCTTGATACTTCCTCAAAGAATTACAACAGATTTGTCAAATAAGATTGTTGCTTAAGGAAATCATGCTGACTTTGGTCTTCTTTATCATGTACCTTCAAGAACCCTGAAACATAATCCTTAACAATGGACTCCAACAACTTCCAAACCACTGATGTAAGACTAACTAACTTTAAGTTCCTTTCTTCTGCCTCCCTCCCTTCTTGAAGAATGAAGTAACATTTTCAGTCCTCTTCAAAGATCATTGCTAATGCATCCACAATCTCTTCAACTACCTCTTTCAAAACCATATGGTGTAGTCTAACTGGTCCTGATCACTTACCCACTTCAGACCTTTCAGCTTTCCAAGAAATGCACTAATTTCTGTCCCTAACACGGTTGAACTTCTGGCATACTGCTAGTGTCTTCCACAGTGAAGACAGATGCAAAATACTTATTCAGTTCATCTGCCACTTCTTTGTCCTCTCCAGTGTCATTTTCCAATGGTCCAATATATACTCTTTTATTCTTTATATATCTGAAAAAATCCTGGTATGCTCTTTGATATTATTGGCTTCATATTTCATCTTTTCCCTCCTTATGGCTTTTTAATTGTCTTCTGTTGGTTTTTTTAAGCTTCCCAATCCTTTAACTTCCCATTAATCTTTGCTGTATTATATGCCCTCTTTTTTGCTTTTAGGTTGCTTGTGACTTCCCTTGTCAGCCATTGTGCATCATCAAGCCTTTAGAATACAACTTTTTCTTTGGGATGCATCTATCCTGCGCATTCTGAATTGCTCCCAGAAACTCCAGACAGTGATTTTCTGCTATTTTCCCTGCTAGTTTCCCTTCCAATCAACTTTGGCCAGGTCCTCTCTCATGCCTCTATAAGTCCCTGTACTCCACAGTAATGATACATATGATTTTAGTTTCTCCTCTTCAAATTACAGGATAAGTTCTATCATATTATGATTACTGTCATCTAAGGGTTCCTTTACCTTAAGCTCGGGTTCATTACACAGCACCCAATCCAGAATAGCCTTTCACCTCGTGGGCTCAACCACAAGGTGCTTTAAAAAGCCATCTCACATGCCTTCTACAAATTCCTTCTCTTGGGATCCAGCAACAAAAATGATTTTCCCAATCTATTTGCATATTGAAATACCCCAAAACTATCATAACATTGCCTTTTGACATGCATTTTCTGTCTCCCATTGTAATTTGTAGCCAATTTTGCTCTATCTATCATCTACCTGTTTTTCCTGAGAGTTTCACTGTACACTGCGTCTAGTTGTACATGAACTACCCCATCCTTTGCCCCATCACTCTGGTTCCCATCCATGTGCCAGTTCAGTTTAAACCTTCCCCAATAGCTTTAGCAAACCTGCCAGCAAGTTTATTGGTCTCCCTTGAGTTCGTGTAAACGGTCCCTTTAGAACCTTCCTCAGGAGAGATACAAATGATCGAGAAATTTGAAATGACTGGAGGGAAATGAATCTCAGGATAGTGCATGGTAACATATGCTTAGTGGCCACTTTAATTTGTACACATGAGTATTAATATAAATACCTAATCAGCCAATAATGTGGCAGCAACTCAATGCATAAAAGCATGAAGACACAGGGTAAGTTTCACTTGTTGTTTGAACCAAACATCAGAATGGGGACGAATGTGATCTAAGTGATCTTGACTGTGCAATGATTATTGATGCCAGACAGGTTGGTTTGAATATCACAGAAGCTGCTGATCCCTTGACACAAGAGGTACTGCAGATGTTGGAAATCTGGAGCAATACACACAATGTACTGGAGGAGCTCAGCAGGTCAGGCAGCATCTGTGGATGGGAATAAACAGTTGACATTTTGAGCCGAGACCCTTCATCAGGACTGCTGAAATGTCGACTGGCTATTTCCATCCATGATGCTGCCTGGCTTGCTGAGCTCCTCCAGCACATTGTTTGTACTACTGCTGATCTTCTACGGCTTTCGTGCACAACAGTCTCAAGAATTTACAGAGAATGGTGTGTAAAACAAAAAAAAAAGCCGTTGAACAGCAGTTCTGTGGGTGAAAACGCATTGTTGATGAGAGAGGTCAGAGGAGGATGGCTAGTCAGTTTCAAGCTGGCGGGAAGGTGACAGTAACTGAAATAACTATGGATTACAACAGTGGTATACAGGAGAGCATCTCTGAATGCACAACACTTCAAACCTTGAAGTGGATAGGTTACAGCAGCAGCAGAAGAGGACGAACATGCACTTAGTGTCCATTCTATTAGATACAGGAGGCACTGAATGAAGTGGCCCTTGTGTGAATACGTTCTTTGATAATAAATTTACTTTGAATTTTGAACCAGCTTCAATGAATGGTTTCACCGTTATACTTCACACAGTGCATCAGTCTCATTGCCATTTGAAAAAATTAGCAGTATTTAAAATATTGTTGTAATCATCCCTGCTTGCTCAGCTGGGGTGCTGTGAGCAGCTTGAGGAATGCACGTGCAGGCTGGCCCCGTTGCCGAGCCGTTCTCCGCACATAAGCAAAGCAGGAGGATCTGCCATTGTGCAGGCAGGAGGGAGAAGTAGGTGGACGGATGGGAAGGGTGCATTGCAGGTGTTTCCCTCACACTGTCAACACTCATTATTCTCACAGAAAACGAGCATAGGAAAAAATACAAGTGTGTACATTAATAGGAAGGAGCATAAGGCTGGTTTTGAGAACTTCATCCACCTGCATGCTATTTTTGGCACATTGGGTAACTTGGCTAAGCACAATTTAATCTAACACTTTGTGGTAAATCAATGGAATGAATGTCCAGGAAGTTAATATGGACTCACTAAAAACAATGCTCTTTTAAGTTCCCTATTCTAAATGGAGAAATTAATTAAAGTTTACCCAGCAATTTTTTAGACCTAGCTTTTCTGATTTCTTCATTGCTGGAATTCAATGTGGTTAAAACCAACATAAGTCTCTGATCCAGCAGATACAGTCAGATCTGCTCTGTGCAGTGAAGCAGGAGGTAAAAGAATCCAGAAGGCCACCATGATAAATGTGGTAAATGGAGATTTTGGGCCTGCTCCTAATACCAGCACCATGGCAAATGCTTTACTGAACAAAAAGCTGTATTAGGTAAGTACCTTCTTGCTTAAATATATTATAGCTGGGGTGCCTAAGACTTTTGTACAATACTGTACTATTTTTATGTACTACACTGTACTGCCGCCACAAAGAAAAAAAATCATGACATATGTGAGTGATGATAAACCTAATTCTGATTTGGGTCTCTATTGGGGATTAAGAGTGGCAAGGGGCAGGGAGAGGCGAATCATGGCTGAGAAAAGGGGAAGGGAGTGGGAAGCGCCAGAGAGAAATTCTGTAATGATCAAATTAGGAAGGATAATACTGGGGAAAGCCCATAAATATTACCATTTTTCTGGAACCAACGTATTGCCCACAACTTATTAACCCTATCCTGTATTTTAGAAAGCAGGAGGAAACCAGGGCATCCAGAGAAAACCCACGCAATCACAGGTCTTAGGTTTGACTACCAATGATGGTCGAAATGTTTTGCATTGGTGAAGATGGTATCGCTATATCTGTATAAGAACATGAAACAAAGAACAGTGCAACACAGGAATATACCCTTTGGTCCATGATATCTGTGTCAAACATAATGAAAGTTAAACTAATTTCTTCAGCCTGCACATGATCCATATTCAATAGACAATAGACAGTAGGTGCAGGAGTAGGCCATTCGGCCCTTCTAGCCAGCACCGTCATTCACTGTGATCATGGCTGATCATACACTATCAGTACCCCTATCAGTATTCCTCCATTCCTTGCATATCCATGTCCCTTTCTAAAAGCTTCTTGATGTCACTATTGTATCTCCTTCCAATAGGACTATAAGACTATAAGCTAGAAGGCTTATGGCCCATCAGGTATGCTCCACCATTTCTTCATGGCTGATCCAATGTTCCTCTCTACCCCAATCTGCCCATATCCCTACATTCCCTAAACAATCAAATATCTATCAACCTCTGTCTTAACTATACAGCTGACTGTGGCAAAGAATTCCACCGATTCACCATTCTCTGGCCAAAGAAGTTCCTCCTTATCTCTGTTCTAGAAAGATGCCCCTCTGGTGTTAGACTCTCCTACCATAGGAAACATCCTCTCAACATTCACTCTATCAAGGTTGTTCAATAGATCACCCCTCATTCTTCTGAATTCCAGTGAATACAGGCCCAGAGCCATCAAACACTTTTCATATGACAAGCCGTTCAAACCTGGAATCATTTTTGTGAACCTCCTTTGAACCCTCTCCAGTTTCAGCACATCCTTTCTAAGGTAAGGGGCCCAAAACTGCTCACAATACTCCAACTGAGGCCTCATCAGGGCCTTATAAATTCTCAACATTATATCCTTGCCTTTATATTCTAGTCCTCTTGAAATGAATGTTAACATCACATTTACCTTCCTCACCACAGGCTCAACCTGTAAATTAACATTTAGGGAATCCTGCATAAGTGCTCTCAAGACCCTTTCTGACTTTTTTTTTGGATTTTCTCTCCATTTAGAAAATAGTCAACTCTTTCATTTCTTCTACTAAAGTGCACGACCATACACTTCCCAACACCGATTTCCACCTGCCAGTTCTTTGTCCATTCTCTTAATCTGTGTAAGTCCTTCTGCAGCCTCTTGAGCTTCTCAAAACTACCTCCCCCTCCACCTACCTTTGTATCATCCACAAACTTTGCATCAAAACCATCAATTCCATCATCCAAATCATTAACGTATAATGTAATAAGAAACAATCCCAACACAGGCTCCTTTGGATCACCACTAGTCATGGGCAGCCAACCAGAAAAGGCTCTCTTGATTCCCACTCTCAGCCTCCAGCCAATCAGCCTCGGTTTAATCATTGCTCGAATCTTCCCTATAGCACCATGGTCTTGTAGCTTGTTAAGCAGCCTCACGTGCAGCACCTTGTCAAAGGCCTCCTGACAAGCACACAACAACCGATTCTCCTTTGTCTATCCTGTTTGTTATTTCTTGCTCAATACTTCCTATGAAATGACGTTCCAAGCACAACTATTTTATGCCATCCTGTATAGTATCAGGGAAAGAGTAGATATACATCACTGAGGTGAACAGACCTCTCTCTCCCTCCCTCCTCGAAGTATGAAGTTAACCAAGTGAAAGTGTCAGCATCTGACCTGAGGATAGTCTATGTTGCCCTTGCTCCATAGTGTACCTAATCCACTCCACTATTGTGAAATATCTCCAAATGTGAACCTTGCAAGACCATAAAGAACAACCAAGTATTGAGGATGTGTTTCAGTGTTGGAGGTGCTGTCTTTTACATTAAACCTGAAAGAAAACCCCTCACTATCTTTTCAGATGAATATGAAGTATTCTTTGCACAATTAAACAAACAACCGAAGTGTTCTGATAAAGATCTACGATTTGAAATATCAACTCTGCTTCTGTCTCCACGGATGCTGCCTTACTGGATATTTCCAGCACATTCATTTTTTTATTTAACGTCGTTAAGATTATTTTATTTAAGAATGACAGCACGATATTGTACTAGTTAGCACAACGCCTTAAAGTACCAGTGATCTGGGTTCAATTCCTGCTGTTGTCTGTAAGGAGTTTGTACATTCTCCCCCTGACTATGTGGGTGTTCTGCTTTCCTTCCACAGTCCAAAGACACACTAGTTTATAGTTTAATCGGTCATTTTAAGTTCTCCCATGATTAGGCTAGGGTTAGAATCTGGGGTTGCTGGGCTGCATGGCTTGAAGGGACCCAAGTGCCCGTTCCACACTTTATCTCAATAAATAAATAAATAGAAATCTCCTGGCATCCTGGCCAATATTTATTACTTGTCTGACATCATTAAAAACTGATGAGCTGGTCAATTACCCATTCCAGCATGTGAGACCCAACTGTGCACCAACTGTCTCCCACATTTCCTACACTAGAACACTGACTGCATCATAAAAGGAACAGAATTGGTTTTGGGCTGCGCTGAGAGTTTAAGTGCAAGCTTCTTCATTGCGTACTGTATTTTGATCAAACAAAGTGTACTGATTTGAAATTCTTAATGTGTTTATGTCACAGGATAAGTGGGAGCCAGTCATAGGAAGTTAATGATGCCAACACACCTCAGAAGCACATTGAAGAGCAACTGGCAAAGGCACAAGATTTACGGTAGATCATTTCAAGGAACTTCATTGTTCCAAATACCACTTCAGTTCCACTTCAGAAATCTAAAAAAAACTATGTCCTTTAAAATTAGTTCCTTCCTACATTTGAGAAAATGGAAATCCTTTCTTGTTCTGGATGGAGTGGTGAGTCATTCTATGGGGATGCCCCACCCCACAGTGTTTTCCGTGTTGTGCCTATAACAAAGATCTGAATGTGTGTTGCACTGCGCCCTGAAGACAATAGCATGCAATACAATCTGTAAAGCAGTGCAGCCTTTATTCCACTGGGACCATTTTTCACAAAAGACAGAGTTCAGTTTCATTCACAGGGACAGCCAAGGAATAAATGTGTCATTGAACACTCAAAAGACAACTCCTTTTCTTGCCCCACAAAAGATCATTAAAGATTTAATAAGTATAAGTGTCTAAATTGTTTCATTCTCAGCTTCAGTGAAATGAAGATGTGAAATACATCTGTTGAACTCCTTAAGATTTTTTTTCTAGTTTAATGCAAAGGTAAAGTATTATGGTGGAGAATCACTTTGGGGCAGTTACAAAGAGTATTAATGAGGGTTTTAAGTGTGTGAGTGCACGCGCACACCTTTGAGTGGCAGATGGTGCCATATGTATGTATATTATAAGACCATAAAACCTTAAGATACAGGAGCAGAAGTAGGTCATTCAGCCCATTGAGTCTACTCTGCCATTCAATCATGACTGATCCAATTCTTCCAGTCTCCCCACTCCTCTGCCTTCTCCCCATACCCTTTGATGCCATGGCTAATCAAGAATCTATCTATCTCTGCCTTAAATACACCCAACGATCTGGTTTCCACAGCCGCTCATGGCAACAAATTCCGCAGATTTACCACCCTCTGACTAAAGTAATTTCTCCACATCTCTGTTCTAAATGGACATCCTTCAGTCCTGAATCATGCCCTCTTGTCCTAGACTCCCCTACCATGGGAAATAACTTTGCCTAATCTGTTCAGGCCTCATATTTGTGTTGGCTGAGATGTTCTCAAACCTTGGCAACTTACTTGCAAACGTTTCATCACCATGCGAGGAGACATCATCAGTGCTCTCTGAATGCTTGGATTTTGCATACTTATCAATCAGCTGATTGGTTGCCATTTCAGAATTCAGTTGTAATGTGGGGAAGGAGACTCTTTCCTAACTGGTTGAATGGCAACTTCATGCATTGCGGTTCAGAATTTTGCCCGCATTGGCTCATAAGTACGATCAACGTCTATGTGGCCGTTTACGGAATTGTTTGCAGAAAACCACACTTCTAGGAATTCTCTTGCATGCTGCATGTTTGTTTGTGTGGTGACTTCCACTGATGCCCAGTCGAATTTGTGGCTTATCGGTCTTCATGGGTAGGAATATTTGTGTTGGAGGGTTGGTAGTGGTGATAGATGGAAGTGTGTGTGTGTGTGTGTGTGTGTGTGTGTGTGTGTGTGTGTGTGTGTGTGTGTGTGTGTGTGTGTGTGTGTGTGTGTGTGTGTGTGTGTGTGTGTGTGTGTGTGTGTGTGTGTGTGTGTGTGTGTGTGTGTGTGGACTTGCATGAGGAGGGCTGGTTTAGTCAATGCTGTCGTATCCCATGAACAAATAAATTGAATAGTGTTGCACATAATGGAGTTTGCAGCAGGAGTCTGTATCTTGATCTTGAACTGGAACAGGAAAGAGCACTCAGATCCAGCCATCAACCCACGGTACATGGTACATGGAAACATGATAGCATAGCTGTTAGTGTGGTTAACCATCCAACCAATCAGACTCAATATTACAAGACAGCTTTGATAGCATCACCTGGGGGGTATTTTGAGCTGAGAACATCTCCAAATACATGGAAGTGGTCACAAGCTTCATTTGGAAGTGTATTGAAGACATTGTTCCCCAGAATCGGTCTAGGTCTACCCAAACCAGAAGCCTTCGATAAATAGTTCAGTGCGTGTTGCTGTCAGCGCAAGGGATAAACCCTTCTCCTTCAGAGAACAACAGGAGCTCAGGAGATGCCACTATGATTTACGTAGAGATATCAAGGTGGCAAAACGGCAACACAGGGTCAAAATCGAGTCACAACTCTGCAACAATGTATATGGCAAGGACTGCACACCATTGCGGACTTCAAGAGGAAACACAGCAGTACAGCCCACATTGCCGCCTCATTCCCGGATCAGCTAAATGTTTTTTATGCTTGATTCACGGTTGATAAGACTGAACCCCCAAGGAGAGCAGCCGACAAGACCTGTACCTTGGTCATCTCCGAGGCTGAGGTACATAGAACATTCCAACGCGTCAGCAGCTGCAAAGCAGATGGGCCAGGTGGCATCCCAGAGCAGGTCCTCAAAGTGTGTGCAGAACAGCTGGCTGGTGTGTTTATGGACATCTTTATTCTCTCCCTCTCCCAGTGTGTAGTGCCCTCCTGTTTCAAATCGTCCATCATTGTCCCTGTACCTAAGAAAACCAAGGTAGCATGCCTGAACAATTGGTGCCTTGTCACTCCCACCTCAATTATAAGCAAATGCTTTAAGAGGCCGGTTAAAGACTACATCTGCAGCATGCTACCACCCAGGTTAGACCCCTACAATTCACTGGCCGCAGAACCAGTCTACCGATGGCACCATAGCCACAGCTCTGCACACCGTCCTCACTCACCTGGAGAAGAAGGATGCATACATTAGAACACTGCTCCTGGACTACAGTTCAGCATTCAACACCATAATTCCCTCAGACTTGACAGGAAGCTCAGAGACCTTGGCCTGCACCTTGCCTTGTGCAGCTGGATCCTAGATTTCCTAGCAGATCGCTGACAGGTGGTAAGGATGGGTTCCCTCACCTCTGACCCGCTAACCCTCAACACAGATGTCCCTAGGGCTGTGCTGAGTCCCCTCCTCTACTCCCTTTACACCCACGACTGTGTTGCCACACACAGCTCCAATCTGCTGATCAAATTCACGGATGACATAACATTGATCAACCTTATTTCTAGCAGTGATGAGACAGCCTACAGAGGAGAGGTTAACGCCCTGATACAGTGGTGCCAAGTTAACAACCTTTCCCTCAATGGCCAAAAAACAAAAGAGCTGATTGTGGATTACAGGAGGAACGGAGATGGGTTTGCCCCAATCAACATCAGTGTGACTGCAGTTGAGATGGTGAGTAGTTTCAAGTTCCTCAGTATACACATCACCAAAGATCTCACCTGGAAGCATAGCACCATTTCCGGCAACTGAAGAAGTTTGGAATAAGCTCCAAAATCCCCAAGACCTTCTACAGGGGAACCATTGAGAGCATCCCGATTGGTTGTATAACAGCCTGGAACAGGAAATGAACCAAACCTTGATTGCTGGGTACTGAAGAGAGTGGTACGGACAGCCCAGCACATCTGTGGACATGAACTTCCCTTCACTGAAGACATTTACAGCAGCAGGTGCATAAAGAAGGCCTGGAAAATAACCAGGGACACCAGTCAGCTGCTTCTACTTGGCAAATAGTGCCGCAGCTTTAAAGCCATGACAAACAGGCTACGGGACAGCGATTTTCTACAAGCCATTCACATTTCAACGGAGAATTTTACTCCCTCGTGTTGCAGGATGGATGGAAGATTTAAATAAATTCATCCAAATTCATTCATTCAGTTCATTCATTACAGCTCGGGGGGGGGGGGGGGGGGTCAGAGTTCAGAGTTCAGTTCCAGTATCCTGTGTAAGAAATGTGTATGTCCTCCCTGTGAGTATGTGGATTTCTTCAAGGTGCTCCGCTTTCTTTCCACAGTCCAAAGACATAATGTAGGTTAATCAGTCATTGCACGTTGTCCTGTGAGTAGGTTAGGGTTAAATAGGTGGGACGCCTGGCAGTGTGACTCACTGAGCTGGAAGGGTGTGGTAAACCATGTATATCTGTCTGGACACGCCCCTCTGCTGACTGCTCCTGTGGCTCGTCCCACAGACCCCTGGATAAAGGTGATTGTGTCACTGCTCCTCCCACAGTCCAGGGCAGACATCCGGCATGAACGTGCTCCGTTTTACTGCTAATAAAACCCTTTCAGTATTTACTCTACTTCCAGTCTTTTGGAGTTATTGCTAGTGCATCAAAGGACCTGTTCCATCCTCGATCTCTAAGATAAAAAAAACTCCTAATGACCATTGCCATCCTCTCTGCTCTTGTGGCCCTGACATTGTGACAAATATCCTGGTGTTGGGACACTTTCATTGAAGCGATAGGGTTCACGCTAAAGAGGTAAAATAGTAATTTTGAGAGCTTCCTAGTAAGTTAAACTGTTAACCTGAGGAAGATGAAAGTGATAATTCCATAGAGTTACATAGCACAGAAACAAGTCCATTGGCCCAACCTGTGCGTGCTGGTCTTGCACTTGCCCCCATTTTGCCAAACATTTGATATGGATAATGGTTACACATTCCAGAGGTACTAACATTGATACGAAATGTGACAACATCATTATCAGCGCGAACAACAAAATTACATTACTGTACATTTGAGTTCACAAACTTTGAATCTTGTGTAGGCACATGATAAAGCAAATATTTTATCAAATGGAATTTTGATGCAAGTTGGATAAAGAAATAATTTATAGATACTTTTTAAGTCCTAAAAGTTGTGCAAGGGCTATGTGTGTAATTTTTAAAAAACATGATTTATCCTGAGGTATCAAACATGCAGATTAGTATTTTCTTCCCTTCAGTAAAGACAATAAATTCACAAATCTCTTTATGTAATCTCAATAATGCACAGTTGACAGGTGTAATTTCTGGAATGAGAAATTTTTATTCCCAGCCATTCACACACTACTTGCAATGATTATTCTATGACAGCTTCTGTTCAACTAATGAGCTGCTACAAAGGAATTGAAATATTCCGCCAACAGTTGAAAAACATATTTAATGCCCTAGGCCTGGAAGTGAAGAGGAAGCAATTAATATGCCAAAGTACTGTCCAGTGGACGCAGGTACTGGAGACTATATATTGCATCTAATCTCTTTCTCAACAGTGGCACAGTCTTTTTAAAGAGGAAACTAGATATATGTGCCAGGAAAAAGGAAAATGAAGGATATATTAACCACATGTGACAAAATTGAGCAACACACACAAATTAATGGAGGAACTCAGCTGGTTAGGCAGCATCCATGGAAAAGAATAAACAGTCAATGCATTGGGCTTAGACCCTTCTTCAGGACTGAGAAGGAAGGGGGAAGATACCAGAATAAAAAGGTGGAAGGGAGGGGAAGAAGGTTAACTGGAAGGTGATAGGTGAAGCCAGGTGGGTGGGAAAGGTCACAGACTGGAGAAGAAAGAATCTGATAGGAGAGGAGTGTGGACCAAAGGAGAAAGGGAAGAAGGAGGGAGCAGGTGAGAAGAGCTGAAAGGTCAGAGTGGGGACTAGGGGAAGGGGGGAGGGGGGAATTTGTTTAACAGAAGGAAAAATCAATATTCATATCAGGTTGGAGGCTACCCAGATGGAATAGAAGGTTTTGCTCCTCCATCCCGAGGGAGACTTCATCTTGGCACAGGAAGATGCCATGGACTGACAGATCAGAAAGTGAATGGGAATTGAAATTAAGATGCTTGGCTACTGGGAAGTCCTGTTTGTGGCGGATGGCATGGAGGTGCTTGATGAAGCAGTCCCCCAGTTTGTGACAGGTCTTCTCAACGTAGGTGAAGCCATATGAAGCCAATAGACGACCCCAGCAGATTCTCAGGTGAATATTGCCTCACCTGGAAGGACTGCTTGAGGCCCTAAATGGAGCTGAGGGAGGAAGTGTATGAGCAGGTGAGCTGAGAGGAGGGTCACGTGGAATGTAATAGGCTTAGATACAGATTCAGGTGTATTTATCACATGTACAGAACTGTGCAAAAGTCTGAGGCACGTAAAAGATTCTGTGAAACAACAATGCTTTCAAAAGTAATGAATTGCAAAGCAAATGCAAATTGCAAATGAATTGAATATCAAAATAATTACTAAAAAAAAGGAATCGACAGTAAAAAGCTGAATCAAGTCAATGTTTGGTAAGACCACCCTTTGTTTTTAAAACTGCATCAATTCTCTTAGGTGCACTGTTGAGCAGTTTTATAAGAACATCAGCTGGTAGGTTGGTACAAACATCTTTACATTTCTTCTGCAGACTTTGGCTGTTTCGCTTGCTCTGTCCTTCCTGGTAATCCCAGACAGCCTCGATGATGTTGAGATCAGGGCTCTGTGGAGGCCATCTGAAATCATATTGTTATGATACCAGCCCCCTCCTTTGTGAGAATTGCAAGAGCCCTAGTGAAAGGGGGGTCAATGACCAGAGAGAGAGAGAGAGAGACAGGCCGAATGGACACAGGAAATGGAAAGACAGCAACGTGCTGGATACCGCATTCCACTGGGACAAAAGCTGGTGACTGTGGCATTGTTCTCAGGAGACACCTGGGAACTGCAGACGTGCCAACTCGCAGGGACATTGTAAAGCCCTCGGGCAAAGTGGGCTGGTTGAGAGAGAGATTGCATCACCTGCAACCTGATTGACACCTGAGATCCCGTGAGGCAGTATAAAGAAGGGTCTGAAAGAGGACGACCCTCAGACGCACCAAGGAGACACCAAGAAGAACGATAACGCTTCCCGTGGGAACGGGAAGCCATTTTGAAGTAAGCCACGTGCGTTAAATTCCGAATGCGGGGTTTGTGGCTGGAACGAACGGAAGATCGCTTTTAACTAACAACGGGGAAGATCGCTCCCCTGATTCCACGGATGTAAACGGCAAGTTTTTCCGTTTATCTCTCTCTCTCTCTCCAACACGTGAAACCAAAAGGGAAAAGCCTGCAGACTTCAGAGTGACTCTTTATATTTCCAATTGGACTCAGTATTATACCCTAGACAACGAAAGAGCTTATTTCTGAGTGATTATTAATGTACCTGCGTTTTAGATTGAGTAGTGACGCATGTTATCTGAATGTTTGTATTAACCTTAATTTTTGTGCCCCTTTATTAATAAAACTTTTGAAAATAGTACCATTGGACTTCAACTGACATATCTATCTTTGCTGGTAAGTGAAACCAGTTACTGGTTTCATAACAAGTGGGGTTCTCGTCTCGGGATTTGACACCAAAAAAGGGGGAGGTCAGTCAATCGGGATTGTAAGTCAAAACAAAATAATTTGGATCTGGTACGCAGGTAGCCAGACAGAAAAACCAGCAAAGATGGACGTGTGTGAATTTATGAAAAACGCGACTGTGGCGGCGCTAGAGGTGAGCGCCAAAGCAGACTTGTTAAATTTGGCGAAGGGGTTAGAGGTGGAAAACGAGCAGGATCACGCTGAGAGGCAAAGACAGCATGAAATTCGGATCAGAGAGTTAGCAGCAGCCGAGAGAGCGGCAGCGGGGAGAGAAAGAGAGAGGGAGGAGCTAAGGAGAGAGCGGTTTAATGTTAGTCGGGAGCTGAGAGTAGTGCCTCCGTTCGAAGAGACGGATGTTGATAGTTATTTCTTGCTTTTTGAAAAGGTGGCAGTGAACCAGAAGTGGCCACAAGAGCAGTGGGTCGCGTTGTTACAAAGTGTGTTAGCAGGAGGGAGGATTTGGGCAGCCATGATGCCGACCCGCCGACCGGCGAGTACGGTGGCCCAGCCCCTAGAGTCCCAAAGCTATCGCGCATGCGCGGTCACTCGCAGCCTGTCGGAAAAAGCGGCTGAGAAAGAGGACAGTTTAAATGAAGCCAGCGGTGATCTGGCCAAGATGTTTTTACCGACCCTGTACCATGAGGGTTCCGAGGGTGGTAAAACAGAAAGCAGTAAAGTAAAAGGGGGTAAGGGAGAGGAAATAGCCCTGCCCTTAGTGAAGAGAAAGGTCCTAGAGGTAGGAACTAAAGTTGAGAAACGGATAAAGTTGTTAAAATGTCCAGAGTTGGACATGGTTAATCTGTCTGGTTTGGCAGAATTGTTTGAAGAAGTTCAGAGTTCTAAAGGTGTTCTCGATGGTCCCGAGAGTGAAATGAGGGCAGTCTTAGAGAGGAAGGGTATCCTTGCTGTGGAGAAGTCAGCTGAAATGGCCGAGGAGGTTGTTTCAGCTCGCAGGGTTGCGCCTTCCCCAACGGGGGGCTGCCTAGAGAGTAACTGGAAGGATCGGGGGACGTTAGAATTTGAAAAAGGTACGGGTATTGAAAGCCTGGAAGGGGCCAATGTCCCGTTTGAGTGTGTCCAAGATGGGGGCGCACGTGGTGCTGAACCTGGTAACAGAGCTCAGGGGAAGTCTGAGGTGTTTGATTCAGGGGGACGGGGCGGCCGTCTTTGTGGATCAGATAGGGTTGGTTCAGTAGGAAAAGGGTTAACCTTGGTAACCGTGGGAAGTGTGAGTTCCACGGTGTTTGTATTCGAGAGTGGGGCCAAGGTTAATGCCGAATTTAAGGGGGGAATGAGGATTGTTATTGAAGGAAACGGAAAGTCTGTAGTTCCCAAGTCGAAGGAAGAAATTTTAAACCTGGCAGATCGCTCACAGAGTGAGTCGGGAAATAGCGGGGCCCCCCCACTCTATTGTTACGCCAGGGTGGGGTGTGAAGAGGTTGCATTCGAAATGCTACCTGGAAGAGGAGTTGGAATTAAAAACAAATAGCCTGAAGGGTCTTGACAGTTTGGGGCATGGTGTTGAAAAAAATAGCCCCGATGAACGAGGCGGGCGGGAGTTCACCACGCCAAATTACTCAAAGTCCCAACGGGGGGACTCGCCAGAAAAGAGGTGACGGTTAATGGGGATGCCATTTTTTTTAAAACAGCAAAGCAGGTTTTACGGGTTGCGCCAAAGCCTGTGAATAATAAAGACAGACCTTTGGAGACCTGCCGGCGAAGTAAACCGACCGAAACGATTAGTATTCGCATAAACTTTTGTAGATGCACCTAAGCTAAGATCACACCTCCGCAGTTTTGTGGCTGAAAACAATAAATAAATAGGTGGTTATTGAATTGAAGTCTGATGCTACAAGACTTTAAGATATTAAGATGTTAAGATATTAACTAAAGGGGCACTGTACTTGTTAACTGTTTAGATGCTGACTTGAATGTATAACTGTATTACTCTGTAGTGAAAAGAAAAGCTTCTGTATTGTATTAGATTCAAAATTTCTGTAAGACTGTACCACTCTGGGTTTTAACCGCTGGTAAAAACCTTTTTAAGAGGGGAGGTGTTATGATACCAGCCCCCTCCTTTGTGAGAATTGCAAGAGCCCTAGTGAAAGGGGGGTCAATGACCAGAGAGAGAGAGAGAGAGACAGGCCGAATGGACACAGGAAATGGAAAGACAGCAACGTGCTGGATACCGCATTCCACTGGGACAAAAGCTGGTGACTGTGGCATTGTTCTCAGGAGACACCTGGGAACTGCAGACGTGCCAACTCGCAGGGACATTGTAAAGCCCTCGGGCAAAGTGGGCTGGTTGAGAGAGAGATTGCATCACCTGCAACCTGATTGACACCTGAGATCCCGTGAGGCAGTATAAAGAAGGGTCTGAAAGAGGACGACCCTCAGACGCACCAAGGAGACACCAAGAAGAACGATAACGCTTCCCGTGGGAACGGGAAGCCATTTTGAAGTAAGCCACGTGCGTTAAATTCCGAATGCGGGGTTTGTGGCTGGAACGAACGGAAGATCGCTTTTAACTAACAACGGGGAAGATCGCTCCCCTGATTCCACGGATGTAAACGGCAAGTTTTTCCGTTTATCTCTCTCTCTCTCTCCAACACGTGAAACCAAAAGGGAAAAGCCTGCAGACTTCAGAGTGACTCTTTATATTTCCAATTGGACTCAGTATTATACCCTAGACAACGAAAGAGCTTATTTCTGAGTGATTATTAATGTACCTGCGTTTTAGATTGAGTAGTGACGCATGTTATCTGAATGTTTGTATTAACCTTAATTTTTGTGCCCCTTTATTAATAAAACTTTTGAAAATAGTACCATTGGACTTCAACTGACATATCTATCTTTGCTGGTAAGTGAAACCAGTTACTGGTTTCATAACAATATAAACAATCTAGCGTGCCTAAGACAGTACTGTACATTGAAACATACAGTGAAATGTGACATTTGCGTTAACAAGCAACAAACCCAAGCATGTGCAGAGGGCAGCCCGTAAATGTTGCCACTCATCCCAGTGCCAGCAAAGCACGCCCAGAATGCTCAGCACTCCAACAGCAAAAGAAGCCCCTTTCCCCATCCTCCCACCCTCCCACCGACTCACACTCATAAACACAGACCTCCAACTTTGAGGAATGTAAATTGAAGTGACGGCCACATGAATTCAATAAGCTGTTGGTTTATCAAACTTAGCCCAGGCAAAAACAGTGTATCATGATTACTTGTAACTAATAACTATGTTACTCACTCTCTCCCCCAGCAGCAACTCTGAAAGAAACAAAAGATGAAAGTGCAAGGGTATGAAATTGCAAAACTCTCCCTTGATGTCTAAAGCTAATTAAAATAAGATGACGAGACCAAACTTACCACTGTACACATGCTGCAAGTTATACTTATTTTTACAATGCTATAACATCACCCACTGAGAAGAAATTTCCCAGATCCTTGACAATGTAGCATTGCCATCCTTGATATAAAGCTGGCAAAGACTGATAACTTCCTATAAACATCAACATCCAAGGACATCTAAACTAAGTTTGTGTCCCATTATTAAAATGTTCTCTTATGGTATATTTTAACCTAAAGATTGGATGGTGTATTTCATCCCTTACAAAGTTTGCTTGTTTTCTTCAAGCCTGCTGCAAGCACATGGTTGTCCTGAGATCAACCAGGATGGTACTACCAAAGACCAGAAGTGTGACGTCCCAAAAAGCACCATCGCCTTGTTGGCTTGGAAAAGAACAGTGGTCAACTTCCCAAATATGTACAGTACTTCACTGCTTCAGACTGGGGGCCATGATTCACATGCAACCTCGGGCAGTGAGTAAGGCATCAGCATTACTCTGCATAATTCAGTCCTCCTGCAACCAGTAGGTGCTCCTGCTGGATAAAAATCCACACAACAGTTTACATCACAGCACTGTAGACCAAATAAAAAAACTGTTGTGGTAGAATCTGCAAAAAAAAACAGAATGCTGGAAGCAAAAGGTGTATGTTGATGTTTTGTGTTAAAACCCCCATCAGGACGTCAACACACACTTTTTGCCTCCAGAGGTGCTGCCCGACCCAATCAGGTCATCCAGTGCTCTGTTTCATTTACATTGTAGCACTATTGTGGACTATGCATGCATAGTGAAAGAGTGGCATATATTGAACATGCATTTTTCAACTTCTCTGATTAAAGCTGAAAAAGCGTACTCGAAAGTCATCTAGAAAATGACTTTGTTTTCACTGATTAAACTCTGCCAGCAATAAATGTCAAACATGCAAGATTTACGTTTTCATTCATTTTGCTTTAAGAATGTCATATGTGCCTTTCAAAATGCTCAATTAGTACTGATCAATACTGTTTGTCATTGGGATTTACTGGGTTGGTGGCAAGGCACTAATGAAAAAGGCAGCGAAGATGAAATATGGACAAAAATGGCGAGGAAAACAAAAAATGTTGATGATTATAAGAACAATAATAAAGGTTTTGTCAAAGAAATTATGGACAAGTCTAAGTTAATCTGCAGTTGTTATTATTACCAATTTCAATTTAATTATACATAATAGAATCCTGAAATTGATGCAGCTCTCGAGACGTTTTTTTAAATAATCAAAAATGCCCAATTTTGCTAAACACTAACATAACGTGGAAAAAAAAGCATTCCTTAATGAGACCTAATATAAAGTTAAAAACATTCAAGCCATGGGTGTATTTCACCTACAATATGCATTAACCCTAGTAACACTGGTTTCTTTTTGTATAGGAGCTTTTTGTCACATGAATTATTCCTTGAAAATAATTATTTTAAATGCTGACCCATTGGAACCACTTCTTGCAAAAAGGCAGAAATGAATAAAGAGTCTACAAAATGTGGAACTGAATTCAGAGAAATTTCCATGGTTGAAATCAGAACCCTGGAAAATATTAACTTAATAACGTTGGCTAAGGATCAGTGCAGAGAATGTTCGGATATTCCTCGACATACAGATGCCTTAAATGGTTGCGAGCAGAACCAAGAGTGAAAAGCAAGCCTCAGCCAACAGGAAATTAAAGATGACTCCCACAGACTCACACCATCAAATATCAGTTGCATTTATTAGATCCAGTCAAAATCAAAAGAACTACCTTAATTATTTGCTGAACATAAGAATATAAATATATATTTCTGTATTGATATCCAATCGCTACATTGTGGTTTTGAATTAATTTAATAAACACTGCAGCTAGTAAGATATGCTTCAGTTCAATTGCAAAGAGAAGTTGCAGAGACAAGTTGTGGTATGATTAAATGCAGGCTGATCTAATTGTATATTAAACAGAAATCTGTTATTTATTTCCACAAAATATTTGAATTATTCAACGCTATTAACTGAATAATTTTAAGGAGCAATTGGTCTGGATACTTCAGCAAAATGATGAGAGCTCCATATCTAGATGACCTCTGTGTTACAGTGATTTGAGTAATGGAAATTCACCCTTGCAGAACTCACTTACCAAAAATTTGATATACAGAATGACATTTATTGAATTTTGTGGAACAAAATAAATATGGTGTAAGAGAAGTGACTAATTTGCTTGATTTGCCTTTCTTTGCCATGCCCTATCCAGACTGAGGACGTGCAAAGAGACATCTCAGAGGGCAGCATAAGTACAATATTCATTGATAAAGCATTTTCTCTGTCACACTGCATTGTCAGGAGCCACTGTACCCATGGCCTACTCCTCCAAGTAATCGGAAACCTTTACTCCACTTCCACCAGGTAATGGTGCATTATCCCCTCAACTCCTTCTGTAGCAGCTTCCTCCGCTGAACCCCAATCTTTTCCCTGATATATCAACTTCCTAAACCCTTTCCTAAGCCATACGTTTGTCCACTACCTGACTCCAATGTCCTCCTCAGCTGTTAAAAAACAGTGTAATGCCCTGGTTCATATTTTTACTGTTATGCTGTATGTCATATATGTCAAACTCAAGGCCCGCGGGCCAAATCCGGCCCGCGGTGGAATTATCTTTGGCCCGCGAGATAATATCTAATTACTATTAAAGCTGGCCCCAGTAATCGAAGCGCCTATGGCGTATGATATGGCTAATGCTGAGTTTATTCAGGTACCAGGTTTTCAGGGTTTTTAGTGTTTATTCGGCAGTCTTGCTCAGCAGACTTCTTCATAAGAAACGGAATTTGTAAAGTGAAACACTTTGTAGTTATAGCAGAGACTGAGACACATGAGAGCAGGCTGAAAAAACGGAGGCAACGAAAGCTGCGTTCGCACGCGTCCGACTGATCCGGCCCGCATGAAGCTGCATTTTGCTCAATCCGGCCCGTGACCTAAAATGAGTTTGACACCCCTGCAAGTGTATGTATTTCATTTTGGCAGTTCTGTACGAGTAGTCTGTTCTGTTTTCATCCTTGTTTGGGTTACAGTTGAAGATAAGAGAGAGGAGAGGCACTGGTAGGGAAAGGAGTACAAGCTAGCAGGACTGATGAAGGATCTCAGCGAGACCTCAACTGCTTATTTCTCTCTAGAGCTGCTGCCTGGCCTGCTGAGATCAAACAGCTTTTTGTTCATGATTTCCAACTTCTGCAGTATCTTTTTTGCCCAAATATTTCAGTGCAGTTCATAGTCAGAGCAATCAGGTCAGGCTCAAGGACCAATTTCCCAATTGAAGACCTGCTCTTGGGTGAATGCATACCTAACAGGGAAGAAGAGTGACCTGGAGGCAACTTCAGGAAAATGTTTTCAATTGCCAATGAATCAGTAACGAGAAGACTCAGACTTAAAGTAAATTGGCTAAATATCAAACGCAACATAAGCAGGAAAATATTTAACAAATTTTTATGAGCAACAATGTGCTGTCTGGAAGAATCTTGGAAGCAGATGTTGACAATCTGAAGTACCAAAAAAAAAAATCAGGTTTATGGAGATGGAAAATACTCTGAGCTTGTTCAAAGACTTCAGTGCCACAAAAGTTTCTGCAGCTCCTGGAAATCTTGAACAACAGGCACAAAATGCCAAAGGGACTCAGCAAGTTAAGCAGCTTCTATGGAGGGTTAAACAACTACTGTTTCGAACCTAGTCCTGATGAAGGGTCTTGGCCCAAAGTGTCTAACATTTATTTTTCTCCATCAATGTTGCCTGAGTTCCTGAGTATCCACCAGCATTGTGTGTGTTTTGCTGAATCTAACACTACCTTAAAGTTCATCTGTGAAGATTCAACCATTTCCACTGGCCTGCCTGTCACCTTGAAGTTTATTACTCTGCTCCTTGCATTTAACTGTGGATCTGAGTGTTGTATTATCTGCAGCATTGGAAATGATATCTATTGTAAATCACTAAAGTGCATTTTGAAATGCAGTAGTCCTGCTATCACCTTCCTTGGAACCTAACTGTATACTTCACTATTACCCAAAAAAGCAACTGTTTATTATTATACTCTGTGGCTTAAACAATCCTCTAGCCATGCTATGTCTTTCTTTTCATTTCTGGGCTTTCAGCCTTGATGCTGAGCTTATTATGTGGTGTTGTATCAAACACCTTTCAAATGTTCATGTACACTACATTAGCCTTCTTTGATGCATAATCACAACACTTTTACTAGCTAGCTAAACATGATTTGTATTTTTTAAAAAAATCTATGCTAGTTGTCCCCAATCAATGCATCGACTACTTGTGTTGTCCTGGTCCTGGTCTATCATTTATAAAAGTTTCAGCAACAATAGGGTTAAACTGATTGACTTATAATTGCTGAAGGGGCCATGATCATATCACCTCAAACAGAGGTCCAGGCTTTGGAGTGATGTCCTATTTGCTCTGTTCTTATGTTATTGTTTTTTCCAGTAACATATATGAAGATAATAACATAAGAACAGGACATTCAAAAGCAAACACAAGGAAATCTGCAGATCCTGGAAATTCAAGCAACACACACAAAGTGCTGGTGGAACACAGCAGGCCAGGCAGCATCTATAGGAAGAAGCACTGTCGACGTTTCGGGCCAAGACCCTTCGTCAGGACTAACTGAAAGGAAAGATAGTAAGAGATTTGAAAGTAGCAGGGGGAGCGGAAACTGCAAAATGATAGGAGAAGACCAGAGGGGTTGGGGTGAAGCTGAGAGCCAGAAAGGTGATTGGTAAAAGTGACGGGAGGCCTAGGGAGAAAGAAAGGGGGAGGGGAGCACCAGAGGGAGATGGAGAACAGGCAGAGGGATAGGCAGAAAGAGAGAAAAAAAAAGAGGGGGAAAAAAAACTAAATATATCAGGGATGGGGTAAGAAGGGGAGGAGGGGCATTAATGGAAGTTAGAGAAGTCAATGTTCATGCCATCAGGTTGGAGGCTACCCAGCCGGTATATATGGAGTTTTTCCTCCAACCTGAGTGTGGCTTCATCTTGACAGTAGAGGATGCCATGGGCAGACATATCAGAATGGGAATGGGACATGGAATTGAGATGTGTGGCCACTGGGAGATCCATTGTTGGCAGAATTTCAGATGGTGATGAGGAAGCGTATAGGAATGAGATAGATCAGCTGGTTGAGCGATGTCACAGCAACAATCATGTTCTCAACCTCTAGTAAGACCAAGGAATTTATTATGGAATTCAGGAAGGGCAAGTCAGGAGATCACACACCAGTCCTCATTGAAGGACCAGAAGGAGAAGGGGAGAGCAGTATCGAGATCCTGGCTGCCATCATCTCTGAGGATCTATCCTGGGCCCAAGTTATTAATGCAATTACAAAGAAGGCACAACAGCTGCTATATTTCATTAGGAGTTTGAAGAGAATTGGAACGTCATCAAAGACACTTGCAAATTTCGACAGATGTATCATGGAGAGCATTCTAACTGGTTGTGTCACCATCTGGCATGGAGGGGCCACTGCAAAGGATCGGAAAAAGCTGCACAAAGTTGTAAACTCAGCCAGCTCCATCATGGGCTCTAACTTCACCAGCACTTTCAAAAGGCGTATCATGAAGGCCTCCATCACTCAGGACGTGCCTTCTTCCCATAACTACTATCAAGGAGGAGGTACAGCAGCCAGAAGACACACTCTCAGTGTTTCAAGGAACAGCTTCTTCCCCTCAGCCATAAGATTTCTGAATGGATAATGAACCATGAACATGAGCTCAGTACTTTTTTACTTTGCTTTTTGCACAACTTGTGTGATTTTATATAAAATAGCACAGTGCTGCTGTCACAAAATGACAAATTTCAGAACATATGTCAATGATATTAAAGCTATTTCTGATGCTGAAGATTTGATAACTTTGCCATCTAGAAATCTATCATTGTTTTGAACACAACCGATGACAGAATGTCCGCTGCCCTCAGAGGTAGAGAATTCCAGCTGTTCTGAGGTGTCTCATCTGAGCAAATAAGTTTTTCCTCAGATCAGTTGAAAATAGCTTGCCATTTATTTTGAGTCTGTGACCCTTACTTCTAGACTTCTTAAAAAGGACTAGCATTTTTTCCACATCTGCCCTGTCAAGCCCTGAAGGAACTGTATAGGTATGTTTTAATAAGGTCAACTCTCACCTCTGATTCCTATACATTCTAAAAAATAGAACATAATTTCTCTTTGTATGTGAGATCCACCATTGCGGGAAGCAGTCTGTTGACATTTCTTATTACCACCCTTTTAGTGAGTATATCCTTTTCTATGTTAAGGAGACCACTATTGTATATGCTGCTTGAAGTTGGTCTCAACAAAGTAATTGTACAACATCTTTACATCTGCACTCAAATATTCTTGCAATAAAGATATTACATTTTGCCTTTTTAAATCGCCCACTGCATCCATATAGACTTACAGAGACAAAGAGTAATAACTTTACTGCATGTAAACAACACTTTCATCCAGAATTGTCCATGCTATATAGCTCTACAATCAGTGACTTGTGTGCAAGACAGCTAGGTCCCTTTGAACAGTGATGTCTCACTGTTATAAGAAGGTTCAGGATTTCTATTTTACCGGTGAAGTGAATAACTTCACATTTTTCCACACTGCACTCTGTTTGTCATGTTGTTGCCCAATTATTCAGTTTGTCAATATCCACTTGCAATCTTTTTTCAGTTTCTGTAAATTCCTTGCATGCTTTTCCTTCTGTGCACAATGTGTCTACATGTAAAACAACGGGAGGCTATTCTATCCTCTAAACTCACGTGCAGTTGGTGGTATTGTAAATTAAACCCACTCTACTAACCTGTTATCATACCCAGTCCAACTATAAGTTATTTGTTTCCCTGAAACTCACCATACGTTTGGTCTGAAACACACGTCAAATTGATGGCTTGTTGCCTAAGTGAATAGGAAGTAGATCCTTACCGCATTCACATTATTCCAGCTCTCTTTGCAATATTTACATTTAACTCATAGCTATCTTCTGTTCCCAGCCAGTATGTCTCCACAGAATGCCTGCTGGATAATGAATACTGTGGTGAAAAGCATAAAGCTAATGAGTTCTGTTATATTTGTGTTAAGGAGGCCTTGTGTTTTGGCTCCGCTAAATCTGGCATTTGGTCGCAATTCAGTGTGACCCAACCTCCCCCAGCCCCCCCCAGCCTCAAAATGTTTCCAAAGCAGCCTATTTAGTGGTTCATAACCCCAAATTAAACCAAACATTCAGCTGTTCCTATGTGTCCAGCAAGAGGCATACTGAAAAAGAGAGTTCTATTGTCATTGGAGCAATCCATTTACAGAGGGTTAATTTGAAAAATGTCATCTTGAAATTTACAATGATCACATTCTAATAGAGTCAACCCAACCAGAAAATATTTGTAGGTTTTCCCTGCCTCATGAACTTCAAAAATATGCTGTAATTAAACAGAATGGGACGTATTGACATTTATCTCCCATGAACTGACTCATTGCAATTAGCAATAAAGATCTACTTACTGTATTGCTCATAATCAGGAATCCTTAATACTCACTGTTGTCAAAGAATGCAAAGCATGACCTTGACGGTCCCTAGAGTCAGTCACGGTGGTGCCCAGGAAAATTTACACAAAGGACCTGTTTTAATTACTTTGTCACATCTTTATCTGTTACTTACTGTCGTGCTCTTTATTCCATCATATTCCAACAATTCTTTATTTCTTTTATAGATACAGTGTGGTAACAGGCCCTTCCAGCCCAATGACCCCGTGCTGCCCTTATGTCTCCACGTCTCCAGTTAACCAGCTCATCCATGTATCTTTGCACCTGAGCACTTTGAGAAAACCAGTGCAGTCATGGTGAGAATGTACAAGCACCTCACAGACAGCGGGGAGAATTCAACCCCGATTGCTGGGGTTGTTAACAGCATAATGCTTCCCACTTTGCTACCATCTTTTTGGTCCCTCTCTGCGCCTTGTGGCACATTAGGCAGCAACCTTGCCAGTTCTTTAGCATTGGTCTGTTTTTAACAAGGCCGAGTTGCTAGCTCAGTGCTCAACCCAGTACAGACGGAAAGTGTGCAAAGAGCCGGCAGGATTCGAACCTGGGACCTCTTGCCTCGAAGTCTGATGCAGATGCCACTGGCCAGCCATGTTATGCTACTGTGCCCCCACCCCAATTTTAATTTAGAAATACAGCACAGTAACAGGCCCTTCCAACCTGCAAGCACTCGCCACCTAATTGCATGTTTTATTTTTTTTTAATATATTTCAATTCGCATTCCATATTGTCATGGAGACAAAGGCAAGTTTGTAAAAAAAAGAATTAGTGTGGTGGAATTCATTTTTGTCAGCATTTCCATTGCTTGCATTTGGAATAAGTCATGTCACTATGAATGTTCAATTTCATGAGGCATTCTGTTGGAAAAGGTGAATTTTCCATAAATCTGGGTAACAGCCTGTCTGCAAGTTCATTCATGAAACCAAAATCCACATGGAAAGTGAGAAACCATATTGAATAACCTTTTTTTCAGTGCAAGCTGTAAAGACAAGCTCATTAGTATTGAGCATACAGTTCACAAGATGGTTGTCACGGGAACAGAGATGCACACTGCTAGAATGACTTTTTTCCAGGTGGCTGTTACAATTTAAATCTCTGCTTTTCCTCTACAGAATTGGAAAGCATGCAAAATTTAAGCATTAAACCCAAGTTAAAACATCTTCTGTATATGCTAATATAAATGTTTGTTAACTTGGAGCTTCATGTTTAAGTTTCATTGCAGACAGAGGATTCTTGAATGCAAGATTATCTTCTTGCTGTCCTCCAGTATAATGTATCCTAGTTCTAACACTGCATTATTTTAGAATTTGCAGCATATTATGTACTGTGAAAATACTGTGACATAGAGACTGCAGGGATAGTGAGAGATGGTCTCTTTATTCAGCTATACACTAAGTGGCCAAGTTATTAAGTACAGGAGGTATGCTCATGGTCTTCTGCTGCTGTAGCCCATTTACTTTAATGTGTGATGCGTTATGAATTCAGAGATGCTCTTCTATACATCACTGTTGTATTGTGTGGTTATTTGAGTAACTGTTGCCTTCCTGTCAGCTTGAACCAATCTGGCCGTTCTCCTCTGACGGTTCTCATTAACAAAGTGTTTTCATCAACAGAACTGCTGCTCACTGGATTTTTTTTTCCGTTTTTGCACCACTCTCTGTAAATTCTAGAGACCGTTGTGCATGAAAATCCATGAAGATCAGCAGTTTCTAAGATAGCCAAACCACTCAATCTGTCACCAACGATCAGTCCAAGGTGAAAGTCACTTGGTTCACATTTCCTCCCCATTCTCAGTTCAATAGGTACAATTAATGTCAGAGAAATGTATACCATATACATCCTGGAATTCTGATGTTTGGTCTGAGCAACAACTCAATCACTTGGCCATGTCTGTCTGCTTTTAAGCTTTGAGTTGTTGCCACATGATTGGCTGACTAGTTGCTTGCATTAACGAGCAAATGTACAAGTCTACCTAATAAAGTTAGCACTGAGTGTAATTACAATAACAAACAAATTACAAATTACAATTACAAATAACAAATATTGTGGCCTACTGGTTGCTCTGCTAGAAGGTTAATGGGCCATTGAAACTAATCTTATTTTGCATTAGCATTCAAGATGCTGACTGACCTGCCAAGTATTTCTAGCATTTGTTTCCAATTTCCAACATTTGTCGTACTTTGGTACTGCCTTTATCAGCTCCCTTCAATTAAGTGGTAGCTGGGCGTTAGAGAGGTGCTATTGTTAAAGGCACCAGTAACGTATCTACTTCCTCAAAAGGAAAAGGAAATATGGAATGGCCCTGATGACTCGTACCCATTTTATAGATGCACCATAGAAAGCATCCTATCCTGATGCATCATGGGTCGCTATGGTAACTCCTCTGCCCAATACCAGCAGAAATGTCAGAATTGTGAACGCAGCCCCATACATTATGCTGTTATAAGGTATTCTAGAATTATGCGACTATAGCAGATATTCATTTAAACAAGAACCAGTTTTTAATGTGGATTGTAAATTGCAAGCTATAGACTGAAGTTAAAAGCCCACTGACCAAGAGATGTGGTTTGAAAAACGGTGACCATGAGACATTTGCAAATGTATGACTCCAGAACAAAGACAATGGGGTGGTGTTAACTGGCCTGCATCAAACCAAAAAACACGGGCTAAGTTTTTTTGCACTATTCGGACTTGTTCAAGCTAGCAAACCAGACTGATGTCACTTAGCAGATCAAATATGTTCAAAATAGGCCAGCAATAGCTTTTTATATACTCAGAGAGAGCCCTGACAACATTAATTTTGTGTATCTGACTCTCTGTCTTCAGTAGCTTTGTGTGTTTGAACATTCAGAGCTGTCTCTCACTGTAGATATGTAATTCAAAGGATGCATTGTTAGCCCAAAATATTGAAGTAAATGACATCATTGTAACTATTGCAATTGTATTGAATCACCTTTGTTCTTAAGGATATAAAAAGGTGATGTGTTTTTTGAGTCTGTGAACCTCCAGCGAGAGTGTCTATAGAACTATGCCTGTTTGTTGGGCTGAATAAAGACTTCTACATCACCAGCTTCAGTGTCTCTCCAGTGACTTCAATCACAATCACAATATTTGGGGGTTCTCTGGGATACATTTGTGACCCACTGTGTGGCCAGTGACTTAAACAGTCTAAGGGGGTGAGTATTTTTAAGAGCAGCATCCAACACTTAGATCTGCTTAGGTCAACAGCCACAGGATGGCAAAGTATCAAAGAACACTTTGGAGAGCTGAACGAGTAGACATAAAAGTATGGTGCATGTGTGCATGTATGTTTGTGTATAGGATGAGCTATAAGATTGTTTGGTGTAGCTTGGTGAAACAGGGCCACCTGTTGTGAAAGGAGGTTACTGACCATTTGGAACACCAGAAGACTGTATGTATACTCGTTCAGGGGGATCTTTACGTCCATATACTTTTTGAGAGTTGTTTGTGTATTTTTAAGAATAAGTCTGAAACTTTGGAGTAACAAACTTTATATGGAAGGGAATACAAAAGGTATGAGTTCAGTAGCACATTCTGTGAGTGGATGATTGTAGAGTACATACTGTACTCGGTGGTTTTAAGTATGTACTGCTTAATTTGTATCATCCCTTGTATTTTGTTTAACATGGGAATTAGTTGGAAATATTTGAAGGAGAGATTAGACCCTGGTGTATCTGTTGGGATGGCACCTGTTGAGGTCAAGAATCCTGATGATCCCAGCCAGCCCATGACATGATGGGAGTAATTGGGCAGAAGTAGAGCATTTTGTCTGAGCCACCCTCACTTAAGCTTGCTTGTGGAAATTCAGAGTTCTGGTGCAAGCTCAAAGCAATGATTGAAGTTCTTCAGATGCACCCAAAACTTGTGAGCCTGAAGATAGATAAGTGCCATGGTCCTGATGGAATGCATCCTAGGGTAATGAATGAATTGGCAGAAGCTATTGTAGATGCTTTGGTGATAATTCACCAAAATTCTCTGGACTCTGGACAGATCCTAGCAGATTGGAAGATATCAAATGCCATGCCACTGTTCAAAAAAGGATGTAGGCAAAAGGCAGGTAACTATAGGCCTGTTAGTTTAACATCTGAAGTTGGGAAAATGCTTGAAGCTATCATTAAAGGAGAAATAGCAAGGCATCTGGAAAGAAATGGATCCATCAGGCAGACACAGCATGGATTCAGCAAAGGCAGGTCCTGTTTGACAAACTTACCAGAGTTCTTTGAGGATATAATGAGCGCAGTGGACAGAGAGGGATCGATGGACATTATTTACTTGGATTTCCAGAAGGCATTTGATAAGGTGCTGCATAAAAATGATCTGGAAGAGTGGACCCAGTGCAGTGTATCTAAGTTTGTTGATGATACTAAATTGAGTGGAAAAGCAAATTGTGCAGAAGATATGGAGACTCTGCAGAGAGACTTAGATAGGCTAAATGAGTGGGCAAGGGTCTAACAGATGGAATACAATGTTGATAAATGCGACGTCATCCATTTTGGAAGGAAAAATGGAAGAGCAGATTATTATTTAAATGATAAAAAAAAATTGCAGCACACTGCTGTGCAGAGGGACTTGGGAGTGATTGTGCATGAATCACAAAAGGTTGGTTTGTAGGTGCAGCAGGCTATCAAGAAAGTGAATGTGATGTTGGCCTTCATTGCTAGAAGAATTGAATTTAAGAGCAGCAAGGTTATGCTACAACTGTACAGGGTACTGATGAGGCTGTACCTGGAGTACTGTGTGCAGTTCTGGTCTCCTTTCTTGAGGAAGGATATACTGGCTTTGGAGGTGGTACAGAGGAGGTTAACCAGGTTAATTCCAGAGATGATGGGGTTAAACTATGAGGAGAGATTGAGTCTCCCGAGACTGTACTGGCTGGAATTCAGAAGTATGAGGGGAAATCTTATAGAAACATATAAAATTATGAAAAAGATAGATCAGATAGAAGCAGAAAAATTGTTTCCACTGGTAGGTGAGACCAGAACCAGGGACATAGCCTCAAGGTTCAGGAGAGTAGATTTAGGATGGAGATGAGGAGGAACTGCTTTTCCCAGAGAGTGGTGAATCTGTGGAATTCTCTGCCCAATGAAGCAGTGGAGGTTACTTCAGTTAATATATTTATGACAAGGTTGGATAAATTTTTGCATTGAAGAGGAATTAAAGGTTATGGGGTAAAGGCAGGTTAGGAGGAAGTGAGTCCATAGCCAGATCAGCCATGATCTTATTGAATGGGGGAGCAGGCTTGATGGGCCAGATGGCGTATGCCTGCTCCTATTTCTTATGTTCTTATGTAAAAGGTATGTATATTTTGATAAAAGTGAACTGCCCAAGAAAGATGTGGGACAGTCTGGCCTAGGAAGTGTGGAATGGTATGTGGGCAACTAGCCAGATCACCAGTAATGAAAAGAGATATTGCTTCTTTAAGAGGGAAGTTGAGGCAGCAGCTGGGGAATGATAATGTCAGTAGTTCAGAAAGCTTATGAACCTGCTATGGTTCATGCAGAACATAAACACTGAACTTACTGTATGCGGAGTATTTAGGGTTGGACATTCCATTGAGGGAAGGCCAAGTTTTCCTGAAAATGCAAAGGAAGGCCCAAGCTTGGCTCACCAGGAGGTTCTAGATTTGGGGACAGCAAGTGGTTCAACCTCTTCAGCAATAGTATCATGGGCCGGTGAGATAGACCAGAGGAAGGGGAAGAGAAGTTGTAAAATGGCTGTAGTCAATGCAGCTGCTGCGAAGGACAAATGCACTTCAGCAACCAGGGTACTTAGCAAGGAACTGTCAGAACAGACGTAGGAAGGAGATGATTCGTAACTGTTGTGGCCTCTCAGGCCGTGTTTGGAGATAGTGTCCTAAAAATGAAGAAAGTATGAGAGTCAGCAACCAAAACAGGCAGAGATAACAGCAGCACCCTCTCTGTCCAGTTTGACTGGAGACCAGATTACTGAGCTAGAAAAGACAGAATCCAGGTCAGACAAGTGGCTGGTGACCACATTCATTCACAGTACTGGTCACCCATGGATAGATACATGGTTTAATAGGGGGTCGGCAATGTAAATTGTTAGGGACATATAGTCGTCTGTATCGATGACTGGTCTACCCTTGCCCACGACTGGAGAGAAAACTTACATTACCAGAGCAGGTTGTGTAACAATGAGCACAGAGAGAAGTGAGCCTCAGTTACTTGAGATTGAAGGAGTATGGATTTTCAGGTGTGACCCATACAATGAAGGTACTGTCCTGGGGACAGACGCACTAAGTAAGGCAGGTAATATGATAGGCTTAGGAAAGGAAGAAATAACATGGACAATGAACGTGTATGGCCCACAGAGAAGACAATGTGGCTCACAGAGAGAGAGCACAGCATCAAGCAGGGACAGAACACGGGCATGTGTGTGAGTCATGTCTGCAAGTCCCAAGGCTAGGTGCCAAACACACTGAAGAACTGATAGAAGTACTGCAGTGGCATTGATCATGTGGACAGTCAGAGGCTTTTTTCCCAGGGCTGAAATAGCTAGCACGAGAGGGCATAGTTTTAAGATGCTTGGTAGTAGGTACAGAGGAGATGTCAGGGGTAAAGTTTTAATTTTTACACACAGAGTGGTGAGTGCGTGGAATAGGCTGCCAGCGACGGTGGTGGAGGCGGATATGATAGGGTCTTTTAAGAGACTTCTGGACAGGTACATGGAGCTCAGAAAAATAGAGGGCTATGGGTAACCCTAGGCAATTTCTTAAGGCAAGGACATGTTCGGCACAGCTTTGTGGGCTGAAGGGCCTGTATAGTGCTGTAAGTTTTCTATGTTTCTACGTTTTGCCAGTGCTTCATTAAAAGTAAAATTAGTAGGCAGCCGTTGATCCTAGGGGATCATGGGTTTGTGCCTCTCCAGGGTGCAAGCCTGGGCGGGAAGATTTGAAGAACCGGCTGTTGCTCATGCAATGGGTTCCCCCCTCCACATCATTGATGTAGTCCAAGGGAAGGGCAAGCACCGATACAGCTTGGCACCAGTGTCATCGCAGAGGTTGCCAGGGTGAAGTTGTAAACAACATCAAACTGCCTTAGGGACTCTGGCTCCTTATTTCTTCCTCGGGGTTTACTCCCGCAGCCTTCCCATGGGAGGATATTGTCACAAGGCAGCGGAGGTTTAAGATCAGAGTTTTCCTTCTCCAAGGCGGACTGCCGTCAAAGGCTGATGAGACCCACCTGCCCAACAAAATAAAATAAACTGTGTCTGAACTATTTTCTAAGCCGGAAATATCTCCTCTATGGTAGGGAGGGTGGACCCATCATTCAAGTAGTAGATATTGGCAGCTAAACCTCACCAGAGACTAGACAGGGAAGTAAGCAAGTCACTAAAGAGTAAGTACATGCAATAACACCGCCCTATAGTGAGGGTGCCTGTAGATATTTACATAAGGCTTAAGTAAGTCAGATAAGGCTTATTTTGAGTTTAGGGCTTTATGGACAAGGATACCTATACCATTATAGCTTGAATTAGATGGATGACATTACAAACAAAAGCATTTTGCTGTATTTGATACATATGACACTAATAAAACAATTATCAATACTGGGGCAATAAGTGGGAAGAAGTCTTGATATCCCATGGTTTGTGGTAAAGATTAAGCACAAGAGCTACTGGTGCTTTGTAAGACTTCGCATTATTCTTAGCAACACGATGAATCTTCTGATTTGAAGGCACAATGAATGCAAAGAAGGACCCTATATCTACACTGATGAAGGGTCTCGGCCCGAAACGTTGACAGCGCTTCTCCCTATAGATGCTGTCTAGCCTGCTGTGTTCTACCAGCATTTTGTGTGTGTTGTTGTTTGAATTTCCAGCATCTGCAGATTTCCCCGTGTTTGCTCTATATCTACACTGTTGTTTTTCTTGAATTTATTTTCAAAAGTATAGTTTAAATGTAAAAAAAGAACAGTCATTGAAGGACTCCTCCATTTTACAGAATTACCATGATATTTGGACCCTCAGTGCCACGAGAACAAATGGGAGTTGCAGGAAGAGTGCAGATGGCTATTGTAGGTGGCAGGTGTGATCCTGGTATGACCCAGTCCCAAGCCTTTTCTCCAATAAAGCTCTGAGCCAGCAATTGATATCTACCATACAGAATTGATATTTTTATACACTTTGCAATAAGAATGCAGCACGTGGCTTTTAAGTTCCCAGTGTCCCATCATAGTGGCTTAGAAGATGCATTGGTCAGCAGAATGAACGGAAGTGAGGCAGGTTGGGAAATAAAAGCAGGATAAATGGAGAGAAAAACAAAGAGTGCTGACAATTCCAAGAAAGAAAGTACAGATTTTGTTGAGGAAGTAATTAAGATATTATCTGAATCAGTCTGAAATTGTTATTATTATCAATATTAACTTAGTTGTGCTCCAACAGTGTATCCCTTGAGTATTTTCTGATTATCAATGAAAATAGTCAACTTTACCAACACTGATCAGAAGTGGAAAAAAAATATCCAAATAGAAGTGAAAATAAAATCCAAAAACGTCAACCCTTTCTGTGGCTTTGCACTTTTAATAAAGCTTTTCATTCTATATTCTTGTAGGCGACGCACGTCAAATAAGCTACCAAGTCACAGCATGCCATGCACAAGCTTAAGTCCTACATGGGTGGCAGGTCAAATGCTTCCCTGCACACACAAAAGGAGCTTAGTTTATTACTCACAAAAGCAAAAGAGTGGGACTCATTTTTGCCATACTGTAACCTTGAATTTATATTTATATTGTGCTTTGTGTTAATTCTTCATCGCAATAAATATCAAAACTCCTTGTTGAATAATGTATATACCAGATCCCTGCCATAAATGTTATCTCAGGAACAATATTAAAGATGAAACAACGGGCGTTGTGTAAGTAGAAAGGAGTTTTTGGATCAGACTTGCAAACGTGGCCTGTTCTTTTTATTGCAAATTCTTGGGATAGGGTCAAGCCAATAATGTATGACAGACAGTGGTGTTTATAAGATTAGAAAAGGGCATACAATATATTCACAAGATGTATACGGTGACGTGAAATGTGGAGACTAAAAGAATGCCTTATTTCTCTTGCATTGCTTCCTTCAGAATTTAGTGGCTGGCTTTGTGCCTATATTTCCAAGCCATTTCTGGTATGAGCATTAATATTCGCAGCTTGTTGACTTCACTTTTTTTTGCAAGCGGTATTCGACATGTACTGTAAGTGTACAAATTGCTGAGTACAAGAGCTGAGTGAGGCAGTACTGACTATCCATGTTTTTTTTTTGCTTAGATAATATATTGGCCGAGGATTTGAGATTGTAATGACAGTGACACTGTCAGCACTCGTTGTCATTGCACTGTGCAACTGACAGCAACTCCTGACACTCAAACATAGACAGCTTATTGTGGGAATTCAGCTCTTGTCAGTGATACTCCTCCACAGTATTGTTGCAGAATCAATGATTTGACATGAATCTCACTACTCGCAATGTAATAACTGGAGAAAATATGATACTGTACTGAATAGCATGTAATTGATGAGGTGGCCAGAGCTGGAGGCAAACCCCCAGTTGTAGCTTAACGTGTTCTAATAAAGACTGCAAACCTCCTTATACTCATTCTCCCTGCCTTTATTTATGAAGTGCATCTCAACTTTCCCAGCTGCTTTCAAAATATGATGCACCTAATCACCCAGCTGACCTTGTCATGTATTTTATTTGCCCACCTGCACTGTACTTCCTCTGCCAGTGCATCACTGTAGTCCATATTCAGAATCAAAATCAGATCTAGTATCACTGACACACTGCATGTGGAAAAATTTGTTGTTTTGCAGCAACAGTACAATGTAATACATATAAATACTACAAATTACAATTTGAAAATTAAATAAGTAGTACAAAAAAAGAAAAAATAATGAGGTAGTGTTCAGGAGTTGGTTCATTGTCCATTCAGAAATCTGATGGCAGAGGAGAAAAAGCTGTTCCTAAAATGCTGGGGGTGTGTCTTTAGTCTCCTGTACCTCCTTCCTGATGGTAGTAATAAGACAAGAGCATGGTCTATTGTTTTATTCCCTATTTTGCACATCTTAATGTAATTATGTATGTAAATATACATCTGAATGGCATGCAAACAAATTCTGTTTTACCATATCTCATGCATCTGTCAATAATAAATTAATTACCATTTACCAAATTGTTCCACACTGTTTAGAATTTAGCTGGCATCATCTCTGCTCACTTCTACTGCCAGAAGCGATGTCCATTGATAGAGATATTGCTTAATCACCAAATCCACACACAATGAGTAAATAAAAATAAAGGTAAAATAAGGTTGTAACTTCTAAGCTTTCATAGATTTCAAAAATCAAAGTTAGCATTTTAAAAATGAGTTTTCAGTAAATTTAATTTGAAGGTCACAACAGGTTCTACTTTAATCATACACTCAAACAGCGATTTTATCACTTCTTTGGGAAAATATCATTACCCTTCCAAAATGACTAAATGAAGTCTTGTTCACCATAACGAAGCAATTTGGCACTTATTGTCTTATATTTATAATGACAGAGACAGAGGCCATTCAACCCATGAAATCCATGCTGATTCCTTTGGGAACAATGCCATTAGTTCCAGTTCCCCTCTCCCTTATTTCCCAGTGCCCAGCAATAACTTCCTCTTACATAAGACCATCAATTCCTTTTGGTTCTTTTTACCAATGACAATTAACTATCATCATATCTTTGGGATATAGAGGAAATTGGAGCACCTGCAGAAACCCTGTGTGGTTATGGAGAGAATATGCAAAACCCACACAGCATATCCAAGGCCAGGATTGAACCCAGAACTGTGAAGCAACAGTAATCACCATTCAAAGTTCGAGGTAAATTTATTACCAAAGCATGTATATGCTATTGTACACTATCTTCAGATTCATTTTCATTTACAGGAAAAAAGGAAGAAATGCAATAGAATGTACAAAAATCTATATATAAACAAAAACTGTCAAAAAATCAATGTGCAAAAGAAAACAAACTGCAAACAAAAAGAGAATAATACTGAGAATATGAGATGTAAATAGTCCTTCAAAGTAGATCTCTAGGTCATAGATTCAGTTTGGAGTTGTAGCAATTGAAGTTATTCACGCTGGTTCGGGAACCTGATGTTTGCTGGGTAATAACTGTTCTTGAATCTGGTCATAAGAGGTTCTGCAGATGCTGGAAATCTACAGCAGTACACATAATGTGCTGGAGGAGCTCAGCAGGTCAGGGGAATAAAAGGTCAACGCTTTGGGCTGACATCCTTTATCAGGGTTGGAAAGGAAGAGGGAAGAGATCAGAATAAGAAGGTGGGGGTGAAGTAAATTGTTTGAAAGTTGATGGGTGGAAATGATAAAGGGCTGGAGAAGGGGGAATCTGACAGGAGAGGACAGAAAACCATGGAAGAAAGGGAAAGGGAAGGAGCACCAGAGAGAGGTGATGGGCAGGTAGGAAAAGAAGGTGTGAGAGGGAAACAAGAATGGGGAATGGTGAATGAGAGGAGGGGTGCAACTACCGGACATATAAGAAACCAATGTTCATGCCATCAAATTGGAAACTACTCAGACAGAATATAAGGAATATAAGAAATATCGGTGAGACCCAATTTAGATTGGGAAACTGCTTCATCGTGCACCTTCGCTCTGTCCACCACAAAAAAGTAGGATTTCCCGGTGGCCACTCATTTCATTTCTACTTCCCATTCTCATGGCCTCCTCTACTGCCATGCTGAGACCACACAGGCTGAAGGAATAACACTTTATATTTCATCTGAGTAGCCTCCAAACTGATGGCATGATCCTTGTATCAATGACCAACACAATGTATGAATGTGCTGATGGCAGCCCAAGGGTGACACAATACTTTTAGCACCAGTGTAGCATGTCCACAACCTACTAACCATAACCTGCATGTCTTTGGACTATGGGAAGAAACAGGAACACCCGGAGGAAACCTACATGGTCATGGGGAGAACGAACAAACTCCTTACGGATAGTGGCAGGAATTGCGTCCTGATCAACTGTAAAGCATTATACTAACCATTCGCAATGAATTAAGATCTACCGAAGTTCCTGTACTGCTCAATGTAGAAGATAGTGGCTAAGATTACAGTGGATTCTGAGGAAGTCAACTTAACTTACTAACCAGGAATATCTTCTACAGGAACTTCGGCTGGAAAACATACTTGTAGTGTACACAGTTCACTGTTGTCTCCCTCCACAGCAAAGGAGGGAGCAATATGTTTTTAACAATGCCTTTTCTTTGAAACTTTTTTCTTTTCATGCTCCACAATGATTTTAGATGTCAGTCTTATTCATTTCCTTATGATCACTCTTTTCATTTGTCTCCTCAGTTTCAATTAGGAGAATTTTAGTGATGAATCCATTCACTCATAATTTGGCCCACCTAAATTGTTGGTAAGTGCAATCCAGTTTATCCCATTGCCTGTAATGGGTGTTTGACATAGGGTGTTTGATATCCCCTGTATCAATGACTGATTCAATTATTAATCCAGGCAATCCAAGTAGTTTTCCAAAGCTCAATTTGAAGCTCTTTGCAGCACTCTTTCATGAAGTACATTCCAGGAAACAGTGACTCACTACTATTTTCCTTAAATCACCTCTATCTCCTCTGAAAGGGCCCAATCTCTCAAGGTGGGGATGCAGTTTTAGGACTGATTCCACTCTGTAGAGAGGCTGGAAAAGGGGTTGATAAATCTTCATTCTTCATATTAGCTTGCTGATGCATTAATGTTCCCTTAGCACCACTTTGTGTACATGGATAGAAAAGGTTTAGCTATGGACCAAACATAGGCAAATGGAACTAGTCCAGGTAGATATCTTGGCGAATATGGACAAGTTGAGCTGAACTGGCAGTTACCACATTATATAACTTGGTGATCCTAAAATACTACAAGATAAGGAAGAATCTCTCACGTTTAACTACCTGAGCTCCCCTTCATTGTGCTTCTTGTCATAGAGCTATTAGGTCTTCAATTCCCAAAAAGAGGAAAGAAGATTAATGGGTGCCATTTAATCTTGTTGTGTTTAACTATTAATAGGCAAAAACAAATTAATCTAGGTGAGTAATTGATGATTACAACAGCTCATCAATACCGATGCATTTAACAACTTGCCATTTCAACATTTTCTTCAACGTAAGGATATTGTGCAAAGGTGCCTCATAGAAGCTTCTCACAATTAGGCAAATAGAGACAAAGCCATTGAAGAAGCTTATAGAAGCAACTACTTCAAATCCTGATCACAGCAAGAGCTCCTAAAACTGTAGAAATAAAAATTCTCTTGATGCATGGCATTTGCACTCTGAGCATTGCCCGCAAAGACAAACATTTATTGTTCATCAGAACAGTTAGTGGCTTTCAGCCATGCTGCACAACCCTGGTTACTACCTTGTTATAACAACACTACGATGACTTTGGTCAGGTACGAGCTGAATTAAGACAGCAGGTCCTGGACCCGAAACATATCGAAGTGGCAGGGCATAGGTCTGAGAAAAAGGAATGACCTGCTGTTTAGGCGATATAAGCAGAGAGCCAGATTAAAAAGGTCAGGTGTTGGGGCTGGTGTTGAGCTCATTACTCATGAGGTTTACTCACCTCTGCATTGAACTGAGACGGTGTCCTGCAACCAACGGGCTCCCAGATCAGCTATGACTGGCTTCATGACCATGGACTCAGTTCCATAATTTTCAGTTCTGAATGTTATTTGCTACTTTTTTGTTTGATTAATTTGTTTTTCCTGCACATTGGGTGTTTGATAGTCTTCTTTTTTAGTGGGTCCTATTGCATTTCTTTGTTTTGTGGCTGCCTGTAAGGAGATGAATCTCAAGTTTGTATATTGTATACATACTTCAATAATGAATGTACTTCGAACTTTGGTCTTTTTTGGTTTAATTGGATTTTCTGTTGTATAATTTATGTTTATCTTGAGAATGTTGTATATCAAATGCCTAGTACCTGTGGTGTTGCGGCATACAAGATTTTCTTTGCACCTGTGTATACATGTATTTGTGCATTATTATTATAAACTCGAATTTGGCTTTGACAATTGCCTTTTGGTTCGGGTAGCCCAAATATTTCAGTGTGTATTAAAGCATCCAACAGCTTCTGTACTTCAGTTCCAACACTGTCATTTTATTTCCTCAAATTGTCCTTAATCATCTTCCTCAATTTATGTTCTTCCAGAGAGATCGCTCAATCTAGATATTGCCTAAAATACTGTGTCACCAAGATAATTTAGATCCTCACCCCAGCACCACCTTTAATCTCTTCACTATTTGCCATCTCTGATGAGTCCTGTATACACTTAGGGAAGAAAAGTTGCAGTGGAGGAGGAATACAAATACTCGGGTGTTCATCTCAACAACAGCCCTGACTGGAAAACCAACACCAAGGCAATTTACAAGAGGGGATGAGCAGACTCTATTTTCTAAGGAAGCTGAGATCCTTCAATGTGTGCAACAGGATGTTGGAGATCTTGTACCAGTCTGTTGTAGCGAGTGCAGTCTTCTTTACGGCTTTATGTTGGGGGAGCAGCATCGGTGCTGGTGATGCAAAAAGACTGAATCAACTCATCAGAAAGGCTAGATTCATCGTTGGCTACAACCCAGACTTTTTTGAGTTAGAGGAGGAGAGGAGGTCACTAAACAAACTGTTATCCATTATGGACAATCAGGCATATCCTCTCCATGACCTACTGAATAAGCACCCTTTCGAATAGACTGATCCTGCTCCACTGTCACAAGGATTGTTACAAAAATTCTTTCCTACCACATATATTAAGCATATATAGTATAACAGTTCATCTCTATGCAACAGGAGAACACACATCATAGTACAATAGTCTCTGTTTTATTATTTCGTACATTATTATTACACAGTATTGCACATCGGTAAATTATTATTGTGTATATTTTTATTCTGTTCTTTATTATTAGTTAAGTCTGCACAATGCTATGAGTGTTTTTAAATGTTGCTACTGTAATGAAAGAATTCCCCACTTGGGATCAATAAAGTATTTATCATTATTATTGTCATCATTATCTTTCATTTCCCTAACAGAAGATGTAACACAAACTTTATTTGTCTCCTTCCAGGTTTGATGAAGGATTATTGCCCTGAATTTTGAAATAATTTTCTCTCCCACCCTAGTGCAGCTTGGCCTTTATGTTTTATTGTACCTAAAACCTGACCACATTGATGGGTCTGGAGTCACATATAGACCAGACTAGATAAAAGTGATAGTTCTCCCTTTCTGAAGAACATCAGTGTGTTTATACAACAGCTCAATAGTTTAATTGTTACCATTACTGACTTATTCATTACCTGAATTAAAATTTCCTGGTTGCTGTGGTCAAATTCAATCTCATACCTCCTGATCAATAGTCTATGCCCTTGGATACAAAATCAATCACTTAACCACAATCAACACACACAACGTGTTGGTGGAACACAGCAGGCCAGGCAGCATCTATAAGGAGAAGCACTGTCGACGTTTCGGGCCGAAACCCTTCATCAGGGCTGTTGAGTCCTGATGAAGGGTCTCAGCCCGAAACGTCAACAGTGCTTCTCCTTATAGATGCTGCCTGGCCTGCTGTTCCACCAACATTTTGTGGGTGTTGCTTAAACTTCCAGCATCTGCAGATTTCCTTGTGTTCACTTAACCACAATGCTGAGTTTGTTGAGGAAATTGGTTAGAGGAAGATAGAGATAAAGAAAGGTTAGGCTATGAGCACTTTAAACACAAATACAAATAAATTATATTATGGAATTTTGAGTACCAAGAGCTAATTATATCTGCACGAACAGGAGTGGCTGATTGTTGGACTTGGTATTGGATAGTATAAAGGTGGTAGGGATCTGGATGAGCTGAAGTTTTACAGGTGGATAGAAGGAGGAAGAATGTAACAGGAGGCAAGTCCAGCAAAGGGAGCATTAGAAAATTGTGATAATAATCATCCGATATCTATCTGTTTCCTATTTTAACAAGGTGATTTTTGGCAGAAGCTTTGGGCTTCCTGACAGGAATGTATCACAACTCCCACCCCAAACCCCAAACCTGCACTTCACTACATTTCAGCTTCCTTCTAATTATTAGGACCAATGCCATCAGCAACAGAAAATGCAATGATGCACTATGCTTTTTACAGTATCACAGCAGTTCAGACCAATGAATGGAGATGTTCCTATAATGTGCTCTATCAGGCAGAGAACAATTTTATTTTCATTAAATGGTTCTTAATACTCTGGGATATATTTCTGAAATGTTGTTGCCAT